>NW_015392655.1:3232-11987 GCF_001527695.2 Protobothrops mucrosquamatus
GAGTATAGAAATAGAGTTACTAGTATTGACCTAAGGGGAAGTAGGATATATTAAAATAATAATAGATTAGTTATATGTATAAACGAGTTAATTATATTGAAATAATTTGAATTGTACAAATATGATTTTGTTTTGATTAATTGATGGCCTTGCCACCATGTAAAATAAAACCAATAAAAAATTTTGTTGGAAAAAAAAATATTAACTTTATATGGCTTAAGAATAAATGGTATTTTTTTCCCCTCATACTAATCTGGATGGATCACCACTTTAGTTTGGTAATCTCAGCCTGCCGCATAAACTAACTCTGAGATATAACACACAGATCATGCATAATGCTGGAGACCAGCTCCCAGCTCTGGCAGGGTAGATAATAATCGATGATTTTAAAAAAAAAAAAAGATTTAAAAAATCGGATTTTTTTAAAATTTAAATTGGATTTTTTAAATTTAAATTGGATTTTTTTATCTTTATCAAATTTATTTTAATAAAATGCTTTTGGAGTAAAAATTTATCTAAATATAGTTTTCTTTAAGATACATTAATAATTTAGTTTATTCAGCATGAAATGGAGCTTAGTTATGTAGCATGAGGCTGTATATTCTGCAATATTTACATTTTTGATAAACTCATTCAATGAATCCAAGCTTTGCAAGCTGAGATAACATCCACTGCATCGATGCATTCACACAATTTCACAGTAACCATGAGATAAATCATAAAACAAAGTTCAGGAATATTCTTTTATCCCACTGTTTTGCAAATCTATGTACACTACAAACTGTATGATTGTTTGAAGAAAAATGCATCTGTACCAGACACTAAGTGTTTTAATTAAATAAAAGAATGTGAGTAGTTCTCCAACTATCGTGTTTCCCCAAAAGTAAGACCCGGTCTTATATTGTTTTCACCTCCAAAAGAGCCATTAGGTCTTATATTAGGGATGTCTTATATTTTTTGTGACACCTTCCTCGCCTCGCAGTGGCGGCACCAACAGCCCCATCCAGCAAGTGCCTGCATGGCTGCCCGCCCACTTCTGCTGCGGCCACTAGTGCTCTTGTTATGGCTGCAGCAGCGTGACACGCGCTCTCCTGCCCCATTGCAGCAGCGAGGTGGGACGGAATGGGCCGGGTCCCAACTAGGGCTTATTTTGGGGGTAGGTCTTATTTTTGGGGTAGGTCTAATTTCCGGGAAACATCAAGTTGATTTAAATCAAGCCTTTTTACTAGTGATTTAAATCATGATTTAAATTGACTTGATTGAAATCAAATCCACCCTGGTCCATGGGGAAGCCCACTTGATTGCACAATTAAGAATTTTTCCTCAATTTGTTTTCTTTCTGTAAGGAAGAAAATGAAATGATAATCTGTTTTGCAGCAGCTGAGCAACTGAGATTCTAGTACTACAGAATATATGTAGCTGGGGTTGAATGCTGTGCCCTTGGTGTTTTCAGAGTTTGGTTGTTTTCTTGTAGGAACATCAAGGACTCCAAACTATTTGGAACTAAAACTATCCTTCTTTGGGTTAATTGTGGGCCTTAATTAACATCATTTACATCATACACCCATCCTCTGTCTCTGTTAAATCTTGATTAATTGGCACCCAATGATGTGGAACAAGGAGAAAGAAGGCAAATGACTTGTGTGCTATTGAAAGAAAAGTGTTCATCAAGGTTCAATCCAAGCCAGGAATAAACAAAATGGAGTCTGTTTGGAAAGAAGGTTCTTTATTGAGTTGCAGAGCCAGACAGAAATGTGGTTGTGAGGCAGCTGACCACATGGTGCTGGTAGTGGTGGTTTTTATACCTTCTTGGGCTTTTATGTTTGGAGTTGTTCCTGTGGCATGAACTTTGACCTGAGCTTTTGAGTGTGTCCTTTTGGTATTCTGATGGTGATGAGTTAATTATGTCCTAAAAGTCATGTCCTGGTTCCCTGGAGCTGTGGCTGATGGCTATGTCCTGTGTTGTATTTTTTGGGTGAGGGGTTGCTGGTTCTAGGGGTCTTTTCTTTCTAATCCCATCAGCTCCAAGCTTCCTGGCTCCAGTCTTTCTGAAAGGATTATCAAATCTGCATTTCTACAGACCTGGTTTCTGCTTGGGGCAGAGAGACTTGGGGGGGTTGTTTCTGCCTTTTTAATATTCCCCAAAATATTTCTTTCTCTGGGGGGGGTGCTGTCTTCCTACAGTGCCATCATGCAAAGGATAGGAATAATATATTTGCATCAGATATCATGACATAATTATCTAATCACATCATCATTTCTGGACTGAAATCATGACACATGTGTTTTCACTTTGACATCACGGCTCATTTTGGACCCTTATGACTCAAAGGAATGTACTTAATTAACTTAGCTAATAGACTTCCCACAGTCAGGTGTCTCTAGTTCAGCTTTTCACACTATAAATGATAAATGTGTTTCTTTCTTTTTTCACATAGGAAAAAAATGTTATTGGCATTGAACCACCGCACTGCTTAAAGTAACATCTGTTTTCATAGCTAGTCCCGAGCTCTTGTTTCATGTAAGGTCTGAATTCAGAATTGAGGATAACATGTTTCAACAAGCCAGTGGGGAAGAGGCCTTCATACTCTGCATTCATAATCTGAAACTAGACAAAGCTCAGACTATCGGCAGAGGTGATGAGGAGCAAAAAGGAAAAGGAAGGAGAAAGAGCAAGAATGAAAGGGAAACACACGATAGCTGTGGATTATGAAATCATGATATAAATGATATAGCTTATGTTCTTGCATCAGGCATGCGATGCAAGTGCTAAGTTATTATTACAGGTAGGCCTTGACTTACCAAAGTTCATTTAATGACTGTTCAAATTTACAATGGTACTTTAAAAAGTGACTTATGGCCATTTTTCACACTTATGACCGTTGCAATATCCCCATGCTCACGTGATTTACATTCAGATGCTTGACAACTGATTCACATTTATGACGGTTGCAGTATCCCAGAGTCATGTGATCCCCTTTTGCGATCTTCTGACAAGCAAAGTCAGGGGGGGGGACAAGATTCATTTAACAACTGTGTTACTAATTTAAGAACTGCAGTGATTCACTTAACAAATGTGGTGAGAAAAGTCGCAAAATGGGGCAAAACTCACTTAACAAATTTCTCATTTAGCAAACATAATTTTCGGCTCAATTGTGGCTGTAAATTGAGGACTACCTGTATTATTATTATGGTTCATCACACAGTCAGTCTAATAATAATAATAATAATAATAATAATAATAATAATAATAATAATAATAATAATAATAATAACAACAACAACAACAACAACAACAACAACAACAACAATAATAATAATAATAATAATAATAATAATAATAATAATAATAATAATAATAATAATAATAATAAAGTTGGAAGGGACCTTGGAAGTCATCGAGTTCAACCCCCTGCTCAGGCAGGAAACCCTATACCATTTCGGACAAATGGCTATCCAGTCTCTTCTTAAAAACTTCCAGTGTTGGAGCATTCACCGCTTCTGGAGGCAGGTTGTTCCACTGGTTAATTGTTCTGTCAGGAAGTTTCTCCTTAGTTCTAGGTTGCTTCTCTCCTTGATTAGTTTCCATCCATTGCTTCTTGTCCTGCCTTCAGGTGCTTTGGAGAATAGCTTGAGTCCCTCTTCTTTGTGGCAGCCCCTGAGATATTGGAACACTGCTATCATGTCCCCCCTCATCCTTCTCTTCGTTAAACTAGACATACCCAATTCCAGCAACCGTTCCTTATATGTTTTAGCCTCCAGTCCCCTAATCATCTTTGTTGCTCTTCTCTGTACTCTTTCTAGAGTTTCTAGATGTTTACAATGGATTTAGCATTTTTATCCACCTATCAAATCTTTTCCAAGGACTTTAAATAGGCAGATGTTGATGTTTGATGATGTTAGAGATGTCGTCACAGGAGGAAAGCTGTTCCAAGCAAAGCTGCCTTTTGGAATTGACTGATGGTGATTTAGTCCATGCTGATGCTGTTCAAGTGGTGCTCCAAATATTTTGGGATTGCACACAAGGCACCTATTGTTATTGGTACCACCTTTGCTTCCTTTTTTGTTACTATTATCATTAATTTAACTATAATTAAGTTGCCTTCTTTGCCCAGCTTCATGTTGCACATGCCATTTTGATCTCCTTGCATCCTGTTATGGACAATGCTAATTATGGGTATGACTGTCTATAATTAGACATGATAGTGTATAATATGATTGTCTGCCACCATCTATAACTATATCTAATATTGTAGTTGGTGGAATACTTGCATAATTGTCTATTTTGGTTTTATAACAGTGCAGAATCCAGGTTTTCATAGGAAAGAAAAGGATGTTCTCTTTTCTTTTAACTTAAAAGATAACCTTCTCAGTCTGATGTAAGAGCAAAGCTTTTCTAAACAGAATTCCTAAGTCTGAAGAAAAATAGATGCAAGCTACTCTATAATTAATTTTCAAACTGCAGAGTTTACATGTTGGGAAGCGATGTCATTTACCCCAAAATACTTAATTTTCCTGAAAAAAAGGAGGCTAGGTACCAAAAATAAAAAGACAAATGCTTTAAACATACTCAAAGAACCTCTTTTACTTTATACTCATCCTAATGCTGCCTAGTTAAATCTTGACATCGAATACAGATTTTGAAATTAGCTGTCCAAAGCACATAAAAGAAGTTACAAGAAGCAGGATGCAGCCAAGAGAAGCAAAGGATATTATGCAGAGAAGGTGAAGGCAGTCTGTAAAAATTTTGATGAGACATTTCATTCATTCATTCATTCATTCATTCATTCATTCATTCATTCATTCAATTTCTATAGCCACCCATCTCAGTCAATGTCTCTGGGTGGCTTACAATTAAAAAAATATATTAAAATTGAGAGACTAAAAACATTTTAAAACTCAGCTAAGCATGCCTGCTTGAGCGCTGCTGTTAGAAAATACTCTCCCCAGAGTATTTACCATCACAATTCTTCCTTAAAAAAACACTAGAATGCGCAGAGATGGACAGATTGACTATGAGACTGAAAGAAAAAGAAGAAACGGACTATTATCAAACCTGGAATTTATTTTACCATTGGCTGGAGGAAAGAAAAAAGGATTAGGAATTAAATATGTATTAGCATGTAAACTCAAACAGCATGTTGGTTGAAAAATTACTATTTTACGTATGGAAAAAATGAATTAAAAAAAACTTATATAAAATGATATGCAGCTGGCTCAAAAATCATGCTTGGAAGGAATTCATCAATGGTTGCTCATCAGCCTGGAAGAAGACATCAGGCATGGAAACATAACATTCAGTTCTGTGTCCTTTTTCTTCAACCCTTCATTAATTATTTGCATGGTGAATTGTGGAAAATGCTTATTAAATTTGCAGCAACAACATTCAGAATCATCTTGACATTTAGAGAAATGGACTGGAAATAATGAAACATAAGAGAGACAAATGGCAGAGTTTTTCTACTTAGGGAAAAATATGAAATACATATGTCCAGTACAAAATGGAGTATCTATCTGTCTGTCTGTCTGTCTGTCTGTCTGTCTGTCTGTCTGTCTGTCTGTCTGTCTGTCTGTCTGTCTGTCTGTCTATCTATCTATCTATCTATCTATCATCTATCCAGTGCTTTTTTTTCTAAAAAAAAAAAAAAAAAAAGTGCCGGAACTGACACACGTCATACAACCTCTTTGCGTACCCTACAAGGTTCCATCCAAAAAAGGTGCCAGAACTCTGTTCTGGGCGTTCTATGAGAAAAAAGGCCCTCTATCTATCTATCTATCTATCTATCTATCTATCTATCTATCTATCTATCTATCTATCTATCTATCTATCTATCTATCTATCTTTCATCACATTTCTATACTGCCCATCTCACTTATGTGACTCTTAAATTTGTCACAAAATATAAAAACAAGGATACCTAGCATGGCAATAGCATTTATGAAGAAGATTTTGGAACTATAACAGATTATAAACTAAATATCAGTCAGTACGATAGCATGGCTACAGAAAAGGAAATGAAAATATAGGTTCCATCAACAGACATATCACTTCCAAAGAACAGGAAATATGGGTATACAAGCTCTCTGGAAGCTCTGGAATACTTTGTTCATCTTCTGCATCCCACTGATCTAACCATTCAGGGGTGAGCCAATCATTTTCTGAAACTTTATTTTCCAAACTGGAAATGGTTCATGGTGTTCTGGAGAAGATCCATAAAATGGCTTGTTCAGTGTGAGGCACAAAATTGAAACAAAATTATCCAGGGTTTTAGTTTTGCATGTAACTTTTCTTTATTTTATATCAGCCACAATTTATCTTGTATAGTATGTTTAGTTGTGGGCACTCCTGATAATAAGGAATTAGGGAAGCGAGAACATCTAGCAACTGGAAAGACATCAGAGATGATTAGGAAACTGGAAATCTAGGTTGTCTGAAGACTGTTTAAGGGTACTGTGCATGTCTAGCTTTGAAAGGATTGAATAATCTTCATTAATTGGAAGGATGTTAAAGAGACAAAGGGGAAGAAGACATATTTTCTATCAATCTGGACAGGATGCAGGGTATTGAGTAATGGATTTAAATTACAAGTAGCCAAATTCTGGTTGGATATTGATAAAAATGTAATAAGAAAAGTTCAGCAATAGAACCAATTACTGAAACGTATTGGTTTCCTCAATTAAGGTCTGGCAACTTTATTTCTTATAAAGACTTTAGTTTGGAGTCCTGCACAGAGCAAGGATTTGGACAGAATGGCTGATGNGCAGCAGTACACGATTTTAGACATATGTTAATTCAGGCCATATGGTTTGTCAGTTAGCACTTATATAACTTCAAAAATGCATGGTAATCTTGTTTGCATAGTTGCTCTTTTCTTGTCATTTTTGGGATATTTTTTTACAAATGTAATGCAACAAAAGAAGGCAAAGGCCCAAATATAATAAGACTAGATGTGTATTTGATAATAGATGAGGTAACAAGAATTTCAAGACTCTTAACCTCCTTTATTATGGCTAAACCATAAATGCCTTCAAATGCACAGCCACCCCAAGTCTCCTGATCCAGCCACAACCATTTTGATGAAAGGCTTCATCAAGTGAATAAGTTCCTCTTTTTTCGACTGTATTACAGCATATCTTGTTTTTATATCAATAATCAACTTTGAAACAGAAATTATTAAAAGCCCACTGTCATATTTCTGTAGAATTATTGCTTCATAGCTCATGATGCATTAATTGAAATGTTGACAGACCTAGCTAAAACATAAAATCCTAATGTTAGCTTTGGGTAAAGTATTGCTTGACTGTAGCTTGATTACTCCTATTGTTCATCCTGGCATCACTCACTTTTATATTCAAAAAGTTTCCTTGGAGAGGTTTCTTAAGCAGATAAGTCTCCCAGTAGATTTAAGCAGATTAATTTTCCCAGATAATTTATCACTCCCAGAAAAGTCCAGACTGTTTTGGAGCTGTTGTATCATTCCACTAGTCTAATCTTTCTTTTACATCTCAGACTTGTTCACAGATTTGGGATTTCCTGGTAGGTTTCCACCAAAGTATTAACCAAGTCTGATCTTGCTTAGCCTTTTCAAGTTCAGCTAAGATGAGCAAGGTGCTTTTATTGGCTATGAAACCCATAATAAAGATGAATTAATTTTGCCATACGGGAGTAAGGATAATGGTGGAACAATCTTTGCACAGTGGAGTTAGATTTCTTTCTGAAAATATCTTTGAATAAAAAACTTTTGCCTTGGATTTTGGAGAACCGCTGATTCAATTCAGTATGTGAAAGATTCTCCTTCATTTTCTCTTCTATCTCTGATGCTATTTAATTCTTTTTCTGACTTTTGTCAATTCTCTAGAATATTACCTTGATGGAAAAGGACTGTATTTGCTACGTACCTGGGAGATGCATATTCCTTGGGCCAACCCTAAATGATGTTTCCGGTTCAAAACATAATTTGAAATCAAATCTTATTATAAATAAAAGAAAACTTTTAATAAGAGAAAGAAAAATATCAATTTTTTGTAACCGGCTTAATATTTTCAATTTCATATGAGGGGGCAATGTGGACCATAGCCCCAAGCCTAAAGTAGGGTGAATATTAGTAATGATCAGATGTGTTTCATTCAAGGGACTAAAATTGAAATCCCAAGAGCTGTTCCTGTATTTTGAGTCTCCGCACACATGCGTACTAGACCACTGACTTCAGTAGACAACAAATCATGGAGAAAAAGATCTGAGTGAGAGAAATTACAATGCTAAGAAAGTAGTGAGCTTCACCATTCTTGCAGTCTTAAAGGGCTCTGCTTATTCTAAAATGCCATTTCTTTGGTACAAGACTCCATAAATGGACTGTTTTGAGCTCTTTCTCAACATTCTAAATTAGGGGTACCTGCACCATAACTAGCGAAATCAATTAAGATAACTTCATTTACAGATTTAAACAATCCAAGCAAAAAGCAATTTATAATAATAATAATAATAATAATAATAATAATAATAATAATAATAATAATAATGAATATCTGAAGGACAATGATGAAGATGCACTGAATTTAGTATATCAGGAAGGCTTACTGACTACTGGAGAGACCAAACTGGCCTACAAGAAAGACCAAATGAAGAACAGAATAGAGGCATGGGAAGACAAAGCACTACATGGCCAGTACATTAAAAAAAATAGCTGGGAAAGCAGATAATAACAAGACCTGGCAATGGCTAAGAGCAGGAAAATTGAAGAAAGAGACCGAGGGA
>NW_015392655.1:14140-17357 GCF_001527695.2 Protobothrops mucrosquamatus
AAAACATTTCCCCTATAAAACCAATTAAAAAGCAAATATATTAATAGCTGTGTCATATTTAAAATCTTTGAAAATTTTTAAAAATTATTCCCTATTTAAAATTCACCCTAGGTCAGTCCCGCTTGTTGAAAAAGCCATGTCTTGAGGGCGCGGCGGAAGGTTAGGAGATCCGGAATCGTCCGGATCTCGGGGGGTAGCACATATCCAGTGGTGGGGTTCAACCGGTTAGCTAATCTTTTGTTGCCCAGGCCCAGAATGGACCTCTGGAAGCAGCATCCACACAGAGAACCGGTTGTTCACATATTTGAATCCCACCACTGCACCTATCTCATAAAATCACCACTGCAAGAATCGTTTTACATAAATGAGGAAAGCCCCCTTGACTCCATCTGTATTATCCTAGAAAACATTAAGAGAAAAATCTGCCTGTTTCTCAAAAGCCACTAGCCAGAGAAAACTGATTCGTAATCACTCAGGCCAGAGAGATAACTTGACCCAGAGATTTTTCAGATATAGCTCAAAGATATTGCTTAACTCAGTCTCTTAGCCAGCCTCCAGGTAATTCCTTCCTTTGGCTATAGCTGGATGGTGGCTTTTTGAGAGAACCTGCTATTCCCCCAGATGCCTAATTAGATGGCACATGGTCTTTTACTTGCCTCCTAGCAATACCCTTCCCTTCCTATTTACAGAAAGGTAACTTTCAGCCAATCAGTTGTTTGGGATCGATACTGCATATAGTGCAACTTTTGTATCAGTAGCCGTAACTGAAAAAAACACTTTGTGAGGGAGCTGAAATTCCCCCCTATTAAAAGCTTTGCACCAACTTGTTCCCAAATGCAATAAGAGCTGATGTTTATTGCCTTGAAACTCTAATTTGGCTTGGGTTTGGGTCTTTTCAGAAAAGGAGCATGTGTCTGCCTTCGACTCAGTGTTGACTCCTGGTGACTGCCTGGCCTAATCCCTGCAGTTTTCTTGGCAAGGGTTTTCAGAAGTGGTTTGCCTCCTTCCTAGGGCTGACAATGACTGATGGGGTCAAAGTCATCCAGTTGGCTTTGTGCCTAATGTAGGACTAAAACTCCAGGTCTCCTGGTTTCCACCTGGTGCTTTAACCACTACACCAAACTGACTCTTTCTTCGAGAAAATGTTTAATTCTATATATCCCCTCTGCACACACAAAAATAGACTATGGGGCCCCCAAGTAGTTATTTATTTATTTACTCATTTGCTTCCTTACTTATAGTTCTTACTTACTTACTTACTTACTTACTTACTTACTTACTTACTTACTTACTTACTTACGTACTTATTTAATATGCCATCCATCTCACAGCATATAAATGTATAGATGTAGATCCATCTACAGTTGCCAAAACTTCCTTTTGCAGCAACCTGGGATCAGTTCTAATCTCTTCCCCCATTGCCCTTCTAAGTGAAGAATTCTAATTTTTATTTATTTGTTTATTGGCTTTTTATGTTTTAAAGCACCCTAAAGACAAGTTTTTAATTGCTGTCTTTAATATCTTGGCTTTTAATTTTACTGGAAACCACTGAGAGATGTCATAGGTGATGGCATAAGAAACAAACAAACAAAAAATACACAAATAAAATGGTATTTTAAAATAAGCTACCCACTCTATGAAGGTTCATTATTACTATTTTGGATCATTTCCAACACCATAATTTTTGTCACTGAGAGTTCTATGAGCATCAGGGTGGATGACCCCAGTAGTTCTAGATGATGGGCAGAGAAGATTTGTCTTTCTTTCCTCACTGGTCAAGGACAAGAAGAAATGAGGTGCATATATAAATTCAAATAGGTTAGCTTATATGTTCTCTACAGGAAATCCTATGGCCCTTTCAATTTCTTAGAAAGCTAACTGAGTAGAGCAGGGGTGTCAAACTGCCAGTCCACAGGCCGGACATGTCACCAGGAAACCATGCCCACCCCATTGCTGGCAATGGAGAAAAAGCTCCGATATGTCACGTGACATCACGTGACGTTGCAAGTTTGACATGCCTGGAGTAGAGGAATCACATGTTAGGCTCAGCCTTTGCATGCATGTGTGTGTATCTGGAAGTATACAGTATGTAACACATTCACATGTACTATAGGCAGTTCTTGTTTAGCAACTGACTCATTTAGTGACCATTCACAGATAGGAAGGTGCTAAAAAGTAACTTTGCAACCAATCCTCAGATTGATGAGCTTCGCAGATCTGTAAAGCAAAGGAAAAGGAAAGCTGAAGCAAGATCATAAGCAGGAGGTTTCAAATTCTGGCAGGGGAAAAAATGTGATTTGACCTTCTCTGAAGGGAAACAGCACTGCAGCTTGTTTCATGCCATTACTCTGGGAGTGGAGAGGACTTTTTCTTCCTCCAGATTTAAGGAAGAAACCCCAAATCAACCAATCAGTCCTCTGGACTTTCCTTCTTGTGAGCAAATTGCAGAAACAGAGGTTTCCCTGATCAGCTGGTGAATTGATTGATAAAGAGGCAGGATCATCCATCAGGTTTTTAGTTGTGATGCAGCCTGGACATTAGAACCAACCTTCCTCGTTTCTAATGAACATTTTGGATTACAATTTTTTCTTCGGTTAAAAGAGAGTTTCCTCAGATAAAGATAAGTGTTTCTCTTTGGTGACTTTTGTTATTTCCAGGATTATAATATTTCAAAACACCTGAGAATAGTTTTGCTTGTCTCAAAAAAAAAAAAGCTGAGATTTAAAGAGATTAAAATATTTAAATGGAAAGAAATATTATTTTTTTTTTGAAAGAGTTAATAGAAAGAACATCTTCTGTGGGAAAGCTACCTTGTTTACATATCAATTGTAAAACAAAACCTTGAAGGTTGATTACTAGAGCTCAAGATGGCTACTTTAAAGGAAAAGTTTTATTTATGGGCCTATGGAGTACTTAAACTTTTTAATTCTTTACTGGAACAAGAAATTACTACTGAATACAAACAAATCCCTCTGGAGACAACTGAGATGGATTCTCTGGATTTACAATTGCAATTGAATGATCATTTAAAAATTGAAAAAGACATTGCGGATTACCCTTTCAAATTGAAATATAAAAGATTTATTGGAGCTACTTCATGAAAACTACAAGTGGACTTGAAAGATGATAATAATTCAGAGAGGAAAAGAAAAGATACTAGAAGAAAACAGAATTTGATTTATGGGACTTAAGGATGGTTGGGAGGAAGAAGAAGAAG
>NW_015392656.1:0-3594 GCF_001527695.2 Protobothrops mucrosquamatus
TAGTTTTCTAACCTTACTTTTGGCAATTCCATTCAGCCGTAACAAATTGTTTTGAAAGGCACCTTTGTCTATAATTGGATTTTGATCAGGAAAGTTGACTGTAAGAACTTGAAGCATAAGACACAGAAAGAAGCAACATAGGTAATTCTATTTTTCTAGCTATAAAGAGAAGCAAAGCAGTTTGTCATGGAGATCTGTGAATATATAGTCTGGAGCTTGTCCTGTCCATTTTTGCTGTCATTCCATAAGTTATGCTTAGAGTCACATCTAAAGAATTGAAAATGAGAATAAGTTTCTTAGCAGCTGTTACATGCTTATTTTTTTTCCTTTGGAGGTCACTGATGTGCTAAGGCATACTAATTCTACTAAATGCAAAAATAAAGAAGCATTTAATGAAGTATGTTGTGCATGGCAGAGAATAAAGAATACATTAACTAGAAGACAAGCTAAACATCAGCCTAAAGAAAACTAACAATATTTCTCATGTTAATGTTGAAATGTTCTACATGATTTTCTGGGGAATAATTCAGTGATTCTACTTGTTATGTTATTCTGAGCATACAGGATACTAAATCCCAATAATAATAACAAAATTTTCTTCCATGAAAATTCAAGAATAATTATACTGTATATCATCATCTCCCAATGATTCCCCCCCCCCCCAAAAAAAAATAATAGTACAAGGGATTAGGAAAAAGGGAAAAATATTTCGGTTTGTTCAATAAGGTCTTTATTGAAAATTAAGTTAAAAAAGATTCATGTGAGTTTCTGGACTGCCATGACATTAGGAAATGTGTGCCATCTGTTGTCTGTAAGAATCATCAGAAG
Organism: Protobothrops mucrosquamatus; assembly: GCF_001527695.2. Taxonomy (NCBI): domain Eukaryota; kingdom Metazoa; phylum Chordata; class Lepidosauria; order Squamata; family Viperidae; genus Protobothrops; species Protobothrops mucrosquamatus. The sequence continues at coordinate 829 of NW_015392656.1, forward strand.
GGCACTGTCAGCCATCCCCATTACTGCAGATCAATTGAAGCCAATTTCTAATCCCAGGATCCTGCTTCTCTCAATCTTTCATTCTGCTGACTGTTCAGCTAAACTCTGCAAGACAGAACATGGTCCCTGGAACGAGAGAATGAGCAGTTTCATTTGCCGAATCTGCTCTCAACCTCCACACCAGCTTTTCTCAATCGGGGTTCCACATAGTGCACTAGGGTCCCATGAGAGATTACTCCTGGTTCTGCCAGAAATCAGGTTTGGGGAAACAAACTTTATATTTGGGGGGATTATTTTTTTTTGCACTTCACAATGTTAGCACAGTGGTGGGAAGTTTTACATGCCATAATGTACAGTAGCTGCTACCTATCGCTTTTCTGTTGTTGTAAACATTGTAAAATAGGGATTGCATAGGCTATAAGTTAATTATATTGTGACTTTTTATTTTTGTGTGATTTTATTTTTATATACAGGAATTGTCTGACAGCTGAACATTATTTAAAGGGCTCCTCCAGGGTAAAAAGGTTGAGAAAGGCTACTCTCTAGAATAGTCTGGATAGCACTGAGATCAGATTTCAGAATACATATGCACAGGCTTATAATACCCCCCGCAAAAAATTAACAATGTTAGCAGTGTCAAATTCTGCAACAGTATAAATTTGTGATACTGTATAAATATCGTGATACCTATCTATAGATATTAGGGTTCTGAAGACTACCAATTCATTGCAACTACTATGTTAATATCAGCGGATTTCTCACGTCCTTTCAACTTAGTTTGTGATTTACTTTACAAAGATGCCATTGAATAGGATTTTCTTACATGCTGACCACCACCCATTTCCTAAATTTTGTCATACACTTAGGATAGACAAGAGTCAATGAAGTAGCCCTCTCAAAATCTTGATCAGGGTGAACACTCTCAGAATAGCCGAGGAGTGCAGAAAAGAATTTCTCCTCTGATTATTTCTTTCACATTAAAAGAAAGCATTTGGTAAAAAAAAAAAAACAGACAAGGGGTTGTTAAGAAACCTACTAATAGCTGAGGGTCCTAACCTTGTTTATTTTCCAAAAAGACTACCAGCCATGTAGGTCATTTCAGATATGTTGAAATGGCGCACAGTTGTAAGAGCAGCAACATTCATCCTCAGAAATGTTGATACTTTGTTTTAAATCTAAAGGAAAACAGATCCAGAATTTTACTGACATTTTGGGTGCCGGTCTCTGATCTATGAGATGATAAGAAATAGGAACAAATGCACATGGAAGGATTTCATGTTGACGTGGTCTTCATTCCCTTGTCTAAACTTTGTCACTAAATAGATGAGAGAAACTTTCAAAATGTTATTTAATTTAATCCATCAGGCCAATGGGTTTCTTTCTCAAGGTATCATTTATCTTCAATAGGTTCTTAAGCCCTGGAAATAACACAGCTGCTGTAATTTTTCATTATCAGTTTTCACAATCAAGATCCTTTTTTTCTGCATCTATGACCCTAAACCAGCCTTTGTCAAAGGTTTTTATGAGCAATTACACTTATTATGTAAGCTACACATAGTATAATAAGATCCCATTTTTCTTTTAAAAAATGGCCAAAATGAATATTTTATGGAGAACCATTAAGGATAAATACATATGGATGTCCATAGCAATTATATTAGCAGTATTTCTTGAGATTAAATGCCTTATGCTACCAATTCTTTATTTAATTTATTTTAATTAATTTATTTAATTGACATCTCCCCATTCCATCAATAGATGGTGCTCAAAGGAGAAAGAACTCTGAAATTCCTATTTTTCTTTAGCTCAGCAAAGCTAAAGGTATAAAAAGTTATTTAAAATGTCATTAAAAAAAATCTCTTTCCTTTTTCTGTTCCCCAAAATAACCAGCAGGCAATTCTTCTAACAAGTCGAAAAAAAGATAGAGTAACAAAATGTGTAATCAGAGTAGTTATAACACAAGTCGTCTGTGCAACTATTCTTATCAGGAAATATCTAATAAGAGATAAGGGAAGAAAAGATACTTTGGTTGCTAATATCTCTAGTACAGTAACTGTTAACACAACAGCTAGCAAAATCCCTGTCCAGCACTGCTCTAAATACTGAGAAAAAAACAGATGTTTGAATGTGACAGATATTCATGGCTGAATCTCCCTTCTTCACCAACGAGTGGAAGCACTTTGCTGGAAATGATTTTAAGGAGGATGTGTGAAATAAAGAGATTGTCTTTGGGTTTTAGAATTAATTGGGAGAAAATCATCTATTCCACTCAACTAAGTAATCTAATAACTTACCAAAGGGTTATGATTACTAACACAGTGTACTTTAAAGAAAAATGGGACCAATCCTTACAGATTGTATGTCTGAGGGAAAGATCAGGTCTGAGATTCTTGGCTAGCAGTAGGGAAGACACTGGAGGAAATCCAAAGAGGTTTTTTTTCCCCCCTAATGGATGAAATTGCTTCTATTAGCAGAACTAGTAAAGAGGAATCTCTGCCTCTGTCTACCTTGACCACTCTCAAATACCTGCTGCACAGACTGGAATAATTCCAGGGAGTACAAGGAGAAAATAATAATAATAATAATAATAAATTTAATTTATATGCCGCCCTTCTCCCAACGGGACTCAGGGCGGCGCACAACATATTTAAAACAAAACATAAATACATTCCCCCCCGATAAAACCGAATTAAATCAAATTTTAAAGTTGTGTCTCTGTCAAATTGTTAAAAGATAAACCCCAAATAAAATCCTCCCTAGGTCAGG
>NW_015392656.1:5241-17349 GCF_001527695.2 Protobothrops mucrosquamatus
CTGGGTCCATCAGTCGCCTGGGACGGAACCATCTAGGCGGTTCCGTCTCCCTGCGGCGGGGGGGCGCGGTCTGGAAGTCCATCCTTAGGAGAGAATGGTCTGACCATGACAAGGGCTCGATAACTATTTCCCCTAATGTCAGATCATTCTGCCACTGGCCCGAGACAAAAATAAGATCCAGCGTGTGTCCGCCCATGTGATTCTACTTACCTGGCTCTCTTATAAAATGCTGCATTTCATCCACTAAGAATGAAATCTTTTTTTCCGCACTACTTAATTTGATTTGTTCCATGTAGTTCTGGTTATATGGCAATTAAAAAGAGAGGAAAGAACTGATGTCACCCTTATCTATTTAATCCTGACCATTTAAATCCATCTTAAATCCCTGATGACTATATCCTCACATGAAAGCAAGAATGAAGCCATAATTTAGACTTCTGTTATTCCAATGAGTTCGCTGAAAAGCAAAAAGCGTATTATGTATTTTCTTGGGAAATTAAAAATGTATTCTTAATGAAAAGCTGTAGTGATATTACAAAGTAATCTTTAAAAGGGTAATAGATTCACATTTTCAGGTTGAACTATACTCTCTGAAAGATAAGTATTTGCAAAGTTTTTATGACACATGTACATATTACTGTCAAAAAAGAAAGAATGCATCCTTATTGTACTATAATTAGTTCTTTATCTTTTATAAAAATAATTGACTTTAATTCAATCCTAGAGAAAGTATTCTAAGAGATTTGACAGATTAAAAGTTTATAAAAAACCTGCCATTTCAAAAATCACATTCACATTTCTTTTGAAAGGAGAGGAAAGGAAAAAGAACACATGAGAGATAGAGCACTCTGGAATCAACCTGGAATCATTGCTCCAAAATGTGTCGTGTCACAAAATATCTTACTATCTTATTCCCACTTACATTTAATCAAGATTATGCACAATGAAAGTGCCTGAGATGCTAACTACTGCAAAGCATATTTATACACAAACAGCCCCCTTTATTAAGTTCTGTAGGTTGTTCAAAGGATGAGAGGAAGACATTTAAATGGAGAAGATATGTACCACAGGCATTTGTTACAAGATGCCTGTGCAACATGGTGGGAAAGGAAAGGAAGAAACAAGGTACAAGACCAACCACATAGCACACCCTGCCATACATCAAAAACATTTCGGATGCAGTAGAATCCAGCTGCCGAGATCTGCAAGTAGACATCAGAACCCGCCCAGAGACTATCATACAAGGACAAATTATGCATTGTAAAGATTGCTTAGGGGTGGGAGATACTTCCAATGTAACATACCGGATCCCTTGCATAGATTGCTCCTGTCAGTTTGTAGGACAGAGGGGGCAGGGGAAGCTAACCATCAGATTGCAAGAACACAAGTGAGGGATCAGACCAGCAAACCCAAATTCACTGGTAACTTCACACTGCAACAAAGAAGGACATACATTCAATTTTGCAGCTATTAAGATTGTTGGACGAGCAGATACAAAAACAGTCAGGGAAGTGATTGAAGCCTGGAAAACAGACCCCTCATCAGTCAACAGGAGTGCTGATTTTCCACTAGCTTATCAAGTACTTAGGAGGTTTGACAGCACAAGCAAACAACAGCCAATGACTTAATTGCCAGCCATAAAAACCACAATCAACAACTAAAAAGGCACACACAACCACGCACCATATTAATATCATACACAGAATAGTCCAAAGCACACTCTCTGTTAGAGAAAAGTTATAATAATAATAAAGTTGGAAGGGACCTTGGAGGTCATCTAGTCCAACCCCCTGCTCAGGCAGGAAACCCTATTACATTTCAAACAAATGGCTGTCCAGTCTCTTCTTAAAAACTTCCAGTGTTGGAGCATTCACCACTTCTGGAGGCAGGTTGTTCCACTGGTTAATTGTTCTAACTGTCAGGAAGTTTCTCCTTAGTTCTAGGTTGCTTCCATCCCTTGCTTCTTGTCCTGCCTTCAGACGCTTTGGGAAATAGCTTGACTCCCTCTTCTTTCTGGCAGCCCCTGAGATATTGGAACACTGCTATCCTGTCCCCCCTCGTCCTTCTCTTCATTAAACTAGACATACCCAATTCCAGCAGCCGTTCCTTATATGCTTTAGCCTCCAGTCCCCTAATCATCTTTGTTGCTCTTCTCTGTACTCTTTCTAGAGTCTCAACATCTTTTTTACATTGTGGTGACCAAAACTGGATGCGGTATTCCAAGTGTGGCCTGAGGATGGGCTCCAGCATGAGTCTGAAAGCTTGGAAGATGAAACCTCTTCTTCTTCTTCTTTTTTGTATGGGAATTTTTCCATTCATTCTATCCTAATCCTAATCCTAACCCTAACCCTAACCCTAACCCCAACCCTAACCCTAAACTAGTTGTCATGAAATTCAATCCTAAACTAGAAACTAGAAACAGTGAGATCCTATAAAAGATCTTGCACTGCATATATTTCCAATATCTCTTCGAAGTTCTTTATTGACAAAACTGACAATAAACTGGAATTGTAAATGTTGATTTTTCTCTTGTATATAACTATTATACTATTTTATTAGGGTTAACTTCTTCAGTTCTGACTGAATAGTGAGGAATGGAACAATGTGTGCAAGGAATATAAATCCTTCCATTTCCCATCATCCAGTCAGAGCTGAAGAAGCTTCTTGGATGAGAAGCGAAACATCTACAAAGAAAAACAAGAAAGTCCAGTTGCCTCTTGAAAAAGCACCTTTGGGACAGAATGGAGTGTGGTTGCTATTATTATTATTATTTGTTATTCTGATCAAACAAACAAACAGTTTCTAAACTGATATATCAGGCAATGCATGGTATACCAGGAGTATGCTTGACGTAAAACTGGACATTGTTGCACTTATGGCTTTCTGGCTAAAATATGATATAACTATCTTTTTGTTTAGCAGGGAAATACTGCATATGGCTTGAGAACTGTTTGAGTCAAGTCCATGGCTAACGGTACAGATGAGATCAATATAAATCTAAAGGTATGACTGAAGGTATACTTTTTTTTTGATGAAAGACTGAGAGAATAAAAGAAAAAGGAAGAAGCAAATATGAAAGAAGAATGAATGTATAAGGAAAAGGTACAAGTCCTATACAAAAGCTAATGAAACCACAAATTCATATCCCAACAGAATAAATAGAAAATGGATATAAGGAAACAATGTGGAAGCTCCTTGGAAGAAAGTGCAAATAATTGAGTTATACTGTGAATGTGATGAAGCAAAAAAAATAGCTGTATAGATGTTCATTGTCCATATATTCAAAGCCAAAATATGAGCAGATTTTTTTTTAAAAAAAAACCCTGCTATTTTCACTTCTGCCTCTTATCAGCTTTCTTTAAACATCAATTTAAACTATCCTGGAAAACTTCAAAGTTCTTGTAAAAGAAAAACTATTTTCCCATTGGAAATCATTTCCAATAATAAAAAAAAATGATTCTCTCAGCTTTATTCCTTTCCAGAATTTCTTCTGTCACAGAAACAAACGAACAGTTGTAACTATATACATATACATATACATATACATATACATACATACATACACATACATACATACATACATACATATATATATATGTCTTTAGTTATTCGGGTTTTCTCCCACGTAGAATTAGAAGTGTCTTGGCGACGTTTCGACGAAGTCACATTCGTCATCTTCAGGCTGGTGAAAACCTTAGAAAACATATATATATATATGTCTTTGGTCATTTGGGTTTTCTCCCGCGTAGAATTGGAAGTGTCCTGGCGACGTTTTGACGAAGTCACATTCGTCATCTTCAGCCTGGTGTCTTCAGCTTCGTGCTTCTAGGAGTAGTGTGTGATTGCAGCTGTTTCTTCCTTTTAACTGCCAGTGGAGTTTGAGCTGATTGGGTGGGAGCTTGGCTGTGTTCTGATTGGGTGGAGGTGTGTTCTGACCCACACAGATGATGAGGCACGACCACAAACTAGAAGCAGCTGCATCATTAGCCACTTTAAACCCGTCCAATCCATACATGAAGCAAACTGACACCCACCATAAAGATGTGGCACGACCACGAACACGAAGCCAAACAACAGCAACGAAGCTCACCATCTCAAATCCCCCTGCAACTCAAACTAACCTGAGCACAACAAAGCCCCCACCCAAACAGAACACTCCCCCATCCAATCAGAGTACAGCCAACCCCCCCATCCAATCAGAGCACAGCCAAGCTCCTTAACCAATCAGAACACACCTCCACCCAATCAGAACACAGCCAAGCTCCCACCCAATCAGCTCAAACTCCACTGGCAGTTAAAAGGAAGAAACAGCTGCAATCACACACTACTCCTAGAAGCACGAAGCTGAAGACACCAGCCTGAAGATGACGAATGTGACTTCATTGAAACGTTGCCAAGACACTTCTAATTCTACGCTGGAGAAAACCCGAATAACTAAAGACCTATATATATGTGTGTATGTATATATATATATATATATATTGACAGACTGCTTTGTTTCCTTTGAGAGACTCTTAGTGATGAAATTATCTAAAAAGCTCTCACCGCATAACCCAAAAGAAAAGTTTAAACTCCATGCCAGACTCCTTTAATCTACAAAACTGGTACTAAAACACAGGCTGTGCATCAAGTAACATCCAGACGTTCTTTAAATTATAATTTGGGACACGGTAATAAAACTAACTATAAAAGGATGATTTTTTTTTAGATATAAGTGATTTGAAATTGTTTTAAAACCTGGAAAAGCTTCCCTTGTTAAAGTCAGTCTGAATTTGCAATCTGTTGGTAGCAGCTAAGAGCAAAAACATATCGCAGTTGTTTTCAAACACTGCTCGAGCTTAGAATCGCCTTTCAGCTTTCATGAGGAAACCCAGATCTCCTATTTATTTCTAGGGACATCTATTGCAATAACTTCTAATATTACAATACAACCAAATACTCAAAGAAAATTGACAAGTTAGGGTAAAGCTAGCAGCCTTTGCAGGATATCCTATTGATCATGCAGTCACATTAAGTAAATCATGCAATACGTTTAAAATCTTCCCCTTATTTTAGCTTATTTCCCTGACATTCCTTTTTGAATAAGTCTTTATCACATGGAATGTCATTCTATAGCTCTGAGATAAAGGTGGAGTGGGAAACAGCTACAACTACTGCTCAATAGTGTAAAATAAGCTGGGTTAGGAAAGAAGGTAAATTTGACTTTGTATAACTAGGAACAAAAAAAAAATGTTTCTGGTTACTAAGTAGGACATGTAAGGAGAAAGTGCCTTATTGTCCTCCACAGCTCCGATAAAATATCTGAAGAACAGCAATTGGAATATCAACTGCAGTCAAGCAAAATCACACAAATACAGGTAGCCCTTGATTTACAACAGTTCATACAACAGCACCCGTCCAGCCTAGACGAGTTCAAATCACCAGGACCAGATGGATTACACCCCAGGGTTCTGAAGGAACTGGCAGATGTGATCTCAGAACCACTGAACTATATTTTTCAAAGATCCTGGAACACTGGGGAACTACCAGAGGACTGGAAAAGAGCTGAGCTGATGTAGTTCCCATCTTCAAAAAAGGGAAAAAAATGGACCCAGGAAATTACAGACCTATCAGCCTGACCTCAATACCTGGGAAGATCTTGGAAAAGATCATCAAACAACGAATCAGCGAACACCTACAGGCAAACAAAGTCATTACTAAAAGCCAACATGGGTTTGTCAAAAACAGATCATGCCAAACAAATCTTATTGCATTCTTTGACCAAGTGACAATATTAATGGATCAGAGGAATGCTCTGGATATAATTTACTTGGACTTCAGTAAGACATTTGATAAAGTAGATCACAACCTACTACTTGATAAGATAGAAAAATGCAGGTTAGAGAGCATCACCACCAGATGGATCTGTAGCTGGCTGACCGGTCATACTCAGCATGTGGTCCTCAATGGAACCGCATCTACATGGAGGGAAGTGTGTAGTGGGGTGCCCCAGAGCTCTGTTCTGGGCCCAGTGCTCTTCAATATCTTCATCAACGATTTGGACGAGGGAATAGATGGGGAAATCATCAAATTTGCAGACGACACCAAGCTGGCAGGAATAGCCAACACTCCAGAAGATAGGCTTAGGATACAGGAGGATCTGGACAGACTTGAACACTGGGCGCTATCCAACAAAATGAAATTCAATGGTGAAAAAAGCAAGGTTCTACATTTAGGCAAAAAAACCCAAATGTACAGGTATAGTATAGGGCAGCGGTTCTCAATCTATGGGTCGCGACCCCATTTGGGGTCGATCTACCATTTCACAGGGGTCGCCAAGCAAGGCTGTCCGCCATTTTTTTTACCTTTTCCGGCGAGTGCCTTACCTCCCTTGAGATGGGCCAGCTGGTGGTCGGCCTGCTCCGTCTCTGCCACTTGCCAGCTACGCCTCGGCCGGCGCAGGGGGCGGAACCACGCATGCGCAGCGCTCCCGGGCAGGGAAAGTCCTCAACTTACGACCGGTTGGGTAGTCCTCGACTTACGACCGGTTTAGTCTTCGACTTACGACCGGTTTAGTCCTCGACTTACGACCGATTGGGGGTCGCAGCATTAAAAAGGTTGAGAACCACTGGTATAGGGGGTACCTTGCAAAATAGTAGTAACTGTGAGAGGGACTCGGACTCCTCATGGACAATCACTTAAATATGAGGTAGCAGTGTGCTGCAGCTGCCAAAAAGGCCAACACAGTGCTAGGCTGCATTAACAGAGAGATAGAATCAAGATCACGTTAATGTAGTAAAATGAACAATTATTAGAATAATGATTTGTCTGCATAACTGCAATAATGATGTGTCTGCATAATTGCTAGAATAATGAGGTAATGCATAATCACTGGGAAAATTCACTGGGAAAGTTCTGTGTCAGTAATATGTGGCAACCAAATGCCCTTTGCACATGGATACTTTGTATGTAACAAAACCTTCCATTGTATGCCTGTGAGAAACGCTCCTAATGTATCACAGTGTATTATCATGTGTAGTCCCTTTGTTCCTGAAAGGAGGGTAGTATAAAAACTGAAGTCTAATCCCGCCCTCCTCGTTCAGAATTGCCTATCTCTAATATGCCTCTGAACCTTGCGCAATAAACTTCTCTGCTAAACCCCTCTGGAATTCGTAAGAGTTCTTTCATTTTCCACAAGAACGTGAAGTATTAATACCACTTTACAATGCCTTGGTAAGGCCACACTTGGAATAATGCATCCAGTTTTGGTCACCGCGATGTAAAAAAGAAGTTGAGACTCTAGAAAGAGTACAGAGAAGAGCAACAAAGATGATTAGGTGACTGAAGACTAAAATATATAAGGAACGGTTGCTGGAATTGGGTATGTCTAGTTTAACGAAGAGAAGGACGAGGGGGGACATGATAGCAGTGTTCCAATATCTCAGGGGCTGCCACAAAGAAGAGGGAGTCAAGCTATTTTCCAAAGCGCCTGAAGGCAGGACAAGAAGCAATGGGTGGAAACTAATCAAGGAGAGAAGCAACCTAGAACTAAGGAGAAACTTCCTGACAGTTAGAACAATTAAACAGTGGAACAACCTGCCTCCAGAATGGTATAGGGTTTCCTGCCTGAGCAGGGGGTTGGACTAGATGACCTCCAAGGTCCCTTCCAACTTTATTATTATTATTATTATTATTATTATTATTATTATTATTATTATTATTATTATTATTATTATTATTACCATCCGAAGGTACGACACTGAAAAAAGTGACTTCGAACTGTTTTTCACACTTACTACCATTGCAGTGTCCCCATGGTCATGTGATCAAAATTCAAATGCTTGCCAACTGACTCATACTTATGATGGATGCAATGTCCCATGGTCATGTGATCCCCTTTTCCAACCTTCTGACAAGCAAAGTCAAGGAGGAAGCCAGATTCACTTAACATCTGTATTACCAAATTAACAGCTTCAGTGATTCACTTAACAAATGTGGCAAGAAAAGTCATAGAATGGGGCAAAATTCACTTAACAAATGTCTCACTTAGCCACAGAAATTTTGGGCTCAATTGTGGTCACAAGTTGAGTTCTAAGATGGCGGCGCCTGGATCTGCTGTGGCTGCATTGGCTCTCGAAGGTGAAAAGTTATGGGAGGGATATTAAGGGATATAGGCCACATGATCAGGAAGGTTTTAATGTGTTTGAGCAATGTGGTGGAACTAAGGTAACATACAACATACAACTGACAATCTTTGCTGGCATGGCGAGTTTCTAGCTGTTTCGGAACTGTTGGTGAGACCGTTAAAAGTCGTTTGTGCTGTTTGAAATTGTTCTGCCGGTAGCAAGATCTGACTGCTGGCCCAGTGACGAATTCTATTGCAAATCAGGGCTGTTTTCAAAGGAGGCAGAGGAGGAGAGGTCCCGGGGCTTACGGAGCAAAGGAACTGGATGAGGCTGTCGGCAGGCCCAGAGGATGGGAGGGAGGCTTTTGGAGGAGTTGGTGGCGGCAGCAGCATTCTCCAGGGGCGAAAAGGAGTGAGGCCTCTTTAAGGAAAAGGTGGAAGAGACAAGATCAGAAAAAGGAAAGGAGGCAAGGTTGTCGTGCAGGAATACAAGCTAATTTGAGGGCTAATCCACATGGAGCTCCATTTCCATCTGTCCTGTTTGCCATCGTTCGCTCCCTAGAGACTAAAATGGAAGATCTGTAACTTGAGCTGGCCATGAACAAGGAGTGTATATCGGAGGTGGTGACCCTTTGAGAGCTGAATGCAACGAAATTTCATTTTGATGTATGCCGATTGGTGTATTTTCAAAGTGACAATAAAGTAGTTGTTGTTGTTGTTATTATTATTATTATTATTATTATTATTATTATTATTATTATTATTATTATTATTATTATTAAGTTGAGAACTATATCAATGAATTCTATGATCAGTATTAAAGGAACAGTACTATTGTACTTATGTCTTGATCCCATTACATCATGACAGGATGAGGTTATCAACCAGTACATACAGATGCATACATATAGATCTGCTTCTCACATCTCTCCTAATCTGTGTGCTTTAAATTCTGCTTCTCATGGTATATAAAGTGCTTTGAGTTTTTAAAAGAAAAGTGACATATATCTAACAAATGAAAGAATGAATGAAAACCTTGTATTTACCAAGGACTGCAGGTTCTGTTAGAAACTCAGTTCTTTATTAGTCCTCAGATGCCATTAAGGTTTTATTTGCCTTACGAAAAAAGACATTCATCCTTAATTTTTCAAACAAATGGCATCTAGAAAGTTGTATATGTTCTCTTACTAAGAAAATAAGCTCCCCAGAGCAATAGAGATTAGCAAGTAAATTGTTGGAATTATCTCACAGCATCCTTTGGCCTATCTATTGTGCAATATTTATTCTGCAGAATAATTTTTTGCAACATCGACATCAATTCAGTTTTCAATGGACAAATGCTGATTCACACAGACTACTGTTTTGTCATCAAACAAATCTGCTTCCAAACATACCATTAATATAACCACGAAACCATTCAATATCAACAGCACTACTTGACTCAGCAGTTTCTCCTTCACGCAAGCACTGAGGAATTCAGTACAAACATATAATTTAATGCAAAAACCTATTAAGTTTCTTGCTCACCAAAAATAAGTGATATTAGATTTGGAAAAATAGGCTTATTTCATCAGAAATTGCAATTTTCATTTCTCCGGTGAATGAAGTCAAGTATTACAATTGCAGCAGGAAACTAAATTTGAAAAGAAGACAAAAGTAATATATGCATTTGTTTTCTACTTTTTGAATTCTCTAGATGAGCCATATCATCCCCAAATTGGTAGCAATTAGGCATTAATAGAATCCTTTTTCTCCTACACATTAAGCAGAGAGTTATAGGTATTACTCTATGCTTCCACAGTAAATCACAATGGACACGTTAACTGAAACATAAAGTCAAGTGAACATTTATATAATGAGCTTGCCTTTCCTACTTACAATTTCTGCACTTTACTAGCTTTGAAGAACTCCGAAAGTATTGGAAAGAAAAAGAAACACTCCTTTTTTTCTTTCAGAGCTTTTCAAACATTGAAGAACTACAGTCATTAACATAACAGATGTATTTGTCCCATGAATAGAGCTAATCACTTGGTGGAGATGGGCAGCCATAGAAATTACATAGATAAATAATCACTTATTGTATTTACAGGTAAAGGTTTCTCCTGTCCAATTGTGTCCAACTCTAGGGGGAGGTGTTCATCTCCATTTCTTTTCTGAAGATGCTTCTGTGGTCATGTGATCAGCATGATTATAGGCCAAAATGCATGGAATGCTGTTACCTTTCTACTGAAGTGGTACCTATTTATCTATTCACATTTGCATGCTTTTGAACTGGTAGGTAGGCAGGATACTGGGATTAGGGTAGGACTATTTATTTACTTATTAACTTATATGATGCCCATCTTGTCAAAGGTGACTCTACAAAACCTACAATCAATCAAACAATCAGAATAGAGCTAGAAGGGACCTTGGAGGTCTTCTAGTACAACCCCTTGCTCAACCAGGAGATCCTATACCTTTTCAGATAGGTGGCAGTCTATTCTTTTCTTTAAAATCTCCAGTGATGAAGCACCCACAACATTTGAATGCAAGCTGTTCCACTGCTTAATTGTCTTCACTGTTAGGAAGTTTCTCCTTAGTTCTAGGTTGCGTCTCTCCTTGGTTAGTTTCCTTCCATTGTTTCTTGTCTTGCCTTCTGATGCTTTGGAAAAATAAGTTGACCTCTCTTCTTTGTGGCAACCCCACAAATACTGGAACACTGCTATGATGTTACTTCTAGTCCTTCTTTTCTCTAGACTGGCCCTACCCAATTCCTGCAACCGTTCTTCATATGTTTTTGTCTCCAGGCTCTTAATCATCTTAGTTGCTCTTTGCACTTTTTCCAAAGTCTCAACATCTTTTTTGTAATGGGGTGACCAAAGCTTTATGCAGTATTCCAGGTGTAGCCTTACCAAGCCTTTATAAAGTGGTACTAATACTTCATGTGATTTTGATTCTATGCCTCTGTTTATACAACCAAGGATTGTATTGGTTTTTTGGGCTGATGCCCCACACTACTGGCTCATATTAAAGTGATCATCCACTAGGACTCCAAGGTCCCTCTCACAATTACTGTTTTTGAGCCAGGTTTCCCCTAATCTGTACTTGTACCTTTGAAGATATTGACGAGTACTGGGCCTAAGACAGAACTTTGTGGTACCCCACTGTTTACTTCCTTTTAAAAAAAGGAATTCAGTGATTTTAATAATGTAAGAATTTACAAGAGTTCTTAGCCTTTTATGAACTCATATGCACTTCTTTTTTGTTGTATATCTCAGGCTGATTTGTAGGAGATGCTTTGCTCTTAACCCTCTACTCCCTGCCTTGAACGTTTATCCCTCTCCTTCCTGTCTACACATGTTTTGTACTTGTCCTTTTCCCCCTGCTTTCTTGTTCTTCAGTTGCCTGACCACTGCCTGGGTTTTCAGATACGATGTGCTGATGTGGGCAATCTGCTTAGCTGGCCCATTGCACTGCTCGCAGCTGCTACTGTGGGCACTACTGTTCAGTTGGTCCTCTGCACTGGTCTCAGCTGCTGCTGGTCCACTGCACTGCTCTTAGTCACTGTTCTGGGGCTTCACTCCTCTGCCACTTAACTCTGCACCGTTGTTGCTCAAGGTCTGCCGTGCTGCTCACAGTGCTGCTGCCACCTAGCTCCATTTCACCACTGCTCAGTGACCTCCTTTTGCACTGCACTGGCTCCACTCAGGTGTCAGGCTGGGTTGCTGGGCCACCTCTCAGTTGGGACCCTGGACTACCTCTCAGCTGGGCCACATATCAGTTGGGCTAACTATCAGTTGGGCTGCCAGGTCACCTCTCAGCTGACCCACCTATCACTTTTTTGTTCTAGAAGTTCGAGTTCTCTTTTTGTTCCCTCCTGTAGCTAATCTCGGTGTTGCCCTCTTGATATAGTTTGTAATCCAGACATGTATTGAAAATGACAGATGAATAAAATTTGCAAGTAAAACAAAATCTCAGCTTAAGGTAGTCCATAAAGATAGTCCATAAAAATCCACAAAATATTT
>NW_015392657.1:0-2671 GCF_001527695.2 Protobothrops mucrosquamatus
GAATCATGGAGTCCACTGAGTCACACAGACCCTAATTAAGCAAGGGAACACAATGCGTCCAAAGGTGATTAGCAAGCAGCACCATGGAAATAAGACCATAATGTTTCTAGTTTACAATTGGGATGAAAAATAAAGAAACCTGAAGGCAAAAGAACCAGAAGCTATTCTCAATGCAGCCTTGCCTGCCCCTTAAAAGAAATTGAATTATTTTCTTTTCTCTTCATAGTGTTTTGACAGACGTATCTATAATAATACATGTTTTCTCTCCTGAGGATCCCTTTATTGGCTTCCGCTGCTGCTTCTGACAGTGAGCCAAGAATTCAACCCGGAGCTGATGCTAATGCCTAATATCAGTTCTAGGTTGCGCATGCCATCAACAGTATTATAAAAGTGACTCTACTACTGCTACTTCCTGTAGTATCAGCATGATGCGAGAAGCTTCAGGCAATGAGGGAGGAGTGTGACCTGTGATTCTACAGCAGGTCAAGAGATCCAGCCACCTGAGGAAGAAGTAGGACCTCTCACATGAGGTAGGATGGGGATCTGCCTTTTGTAATAGTCATCTCACAATGCATAGTTATCACCCTACCTAGGCAGCTCTGTGGGATTCTAGGGACTAGAAGTTCATACATCTGGAGGGTGTCCAGATTGGGGAAGGCTACTATATTGTAGTTGGTAGGGTTGCAAGGTACTTCAAATTGGGAAGACAGTGGATGGATGCTTGACCTTAATTCATTGCTTGTGCCCCAGGCCTGATATGACTTCTTTCAGATTAATAAGTCCCACGCAGAAACTGTATTAAGTAAAGGTGTGGTTGATTGGTCCTTGAATAGATTCTTCTAATTTTACCCTAATTCAGAAAGACAAAAGGACAGAATTTTCTAATGATTTCTACATTAGTAAAATTCTATAACATATGGAGGCTCCGGGCTTTGCAAACGTGTTCTGCAAGATGTATAATACAGTATTGTGTCAGCATTAATGAATTCTTATAGCTTACAACCTTCTGTAGTTTGGCTCCCTGCCTTTGATTTCATCACTCTGGTTGTAGAACCGAACCATAATGTTTTGTATTATACTATGAAATTGTAATCATAAATACTATATTTTGACACCTTTTAAAAATTGGAAGTTTTATTCCTTCATTTCTGTAATAGGCAAACAAGTTCTTCCAGGTTCCCTTAGCATTTTTTTTCCTAATTGGACAGGCTGCTCTTCATGCCTTTTCTCCTGGCCTCCCAGTTCAAGCTTTTCCCAACCAAGCTTGAATATAAACTGTTGAACAAAACTGTGCTAGCAACCATCCAATATTCACAAAAATGCATAATACGTAATACTTCACCAGCAAAAAGACTGGTTTTCATGAAGCAAGGAAATTATGTTTGGTATTTAGTATTTCTTATAAATCTCCGAACAGTCCACCACAGTATCTTTCTAGGTACAATGTCAACAGTTTCTCCCTATGTTTTGTGAACCCACAAGAAATGCAACAAATACATGGGTACAAGTGCATGAATTATATAGAGGGGAGGGATGCTTGAAATCTTTTTAGCTCTATAACCTTTTGCTTCTCTTTTTACTCTTTATAAATATACGGAGCACTGGAACCAATGGGCTCCAGGGATGCCATATCTGTATTGAAAAAGCTTGGATGTCTACTAAATGGCAGCCATGAAAAATGGCATGATATCTGACTATAATAAAACCTAGGATTAGGAAATGGCATACTTGACTGGGGAAAGGAGCCTTGATTGCCCAATATTCTTAGGGAGATTGGGCTGGTGTTCTCTGCACTCAACTACTGTGATTGGCTGAAGGCACTTTCAAACTCATTGACAAAAATACTAAATATGTCAGTTAAGACATTGAGTTTGTCAGCTGGAAAGCTGACAAGCTGAGTTCAAGATCAAAGCATCACACAACGGGGTGAGCTCCCATTACTTGCCACAGCTCTTGCCAACCTAACAGTTTGAAAGCACACA
The DNA here is from genome assembly GCF_001527695.2 of Protobothrops mucrosquamatus. Taxonomy (NCBI): domain Eukaryota; kingdom Metazoa; phylum Chordata; class Lepidosauria; order Squamata; family Viperidae; genus Protobothrops; species Protobothrops mucrosquamatus. Next base: position 1,983 of record NW_015392657.1, read on the forward strand.
AATGTGAGTAGATAAATAGGTACCACTTTGGTGGGAAGATTAGTGCACACCATATTTTCATGCTGGCCACATGATGACTGAAACATCTCTCAGATAACACAGGTTCCCTCGGCTGAGAATCGGAGATGAATACCACCTCCTTGAGTCAGTAAATACTGGACAGGAGAAGCCTTTAAACCAAATATGCTTGGGAATTGCATTATATAGAGACAACAGTTTGGGTACGATTTTCAGGAGCTCAGAGGACAAAGGAAGCAGCGAAAGGAAAAGAGAAATGATGACACACAGAAAGATGAAAGAGCCGGGGGAGTCAAAAAGAAAAATAAGCAAAAGCAAAGGAAACAAACAAACAGAGCAACCATGAATGGGGGCCTAGAAAAGTGGAGAGGATGTTGGGGTAGAGTAGAGATATACAGCAAGCAGGGTGGTCCCAAATTCTGATCCTACACATAGTCAAATTTAAGAGTCATCGCAAAGTACAACTCCTGATTTTTTTTTAATGTGCCCTTGTTTCAAAAATACAGCCTTAACATAGTGGGGAAATTCCATTTTGGGTCCAGTAATTAAATGATATGATTGTGCTCTTGCTGCAGCATGTCTAGGAGATGAAGAATTTCCAGGATTTTGCACACCCATCTAAACCAGAGCCTTGATATTCTCCACATCCAGTTCTGGACCTTTCTTGGGAG
>NW_015392657.1:4528-6345 GCF_001527695.2 Protobothrops mucrosquamatus
TTATGACAGGTATAACAGGTTCCTGAATTGAGAGCTACCTGCCGATTAGCAGCAGTGCTTCAGTGGCTCATTATTATAATACCCATGAAAGCTTGAAATGAAACTGTGGAAGGAGCCCAGAAATTAACAAGTACCCAATTCCATAAAATAGGTTTTTTTATTTGCTTAGTTCAATCCACAGGCTAACAAATCACCCTGCTATGGTTATAGCATTACCAACATAATTATACAGCCTGAGTACATACATTTAAAGAGAAGCTGCTCTCTTATTTTCGTGACTCGAATGCTTTACTTGCCATCAACATTATTCTCTTCCTATCAGATATATAAAATTATGCAGTCATCATATAATGTTTTGAGGGGAGATCTCACTAGAGAATTTCACCATCTTTATTTAAAAAAAAAAACAGAATTGGTGGGAAGAGAACCTGTGGCTCAGTGGCTAAATCACTGCCTAGTATGTATAACTTCCCAGGTTCGAATCCCATAAAAAAGGGTATGGCTAACTGATGAAGGCAAAAAAGCCAGAAATGGTCCATCTTCTCCTAGGTATCACACAAAACTTGGATGTAAAAGAAACGAATTTGATGTTGTATTGTTTAACTGCTGCCCGTTTGCTGATAGCTCAAAATTGGAAGAGTAAAGTTCTACCTACAATGGAGGACTGGAGATTGAAGGTCTCGTATTTTGCTGAAATGGCAAAGATTTCGGCTTATTTGAAGGATCACTCAAACGAACAATTTTTATTAATATGGAGAAGATGGATTATTTATATTCAAAAAAAGCATAGAATGGTGGAATATAACTTAGGTTTTTAGTTAACCTGTTCTTTTTTTCATATATATATATTTCACCTACTTATGTAGAATAATATTTTGTGGAGTTAGGGATATCAATATTAGTTTACTTTTATTTGAATAGTATCCTGGGATTAGGTTTGGGAAGTCCGGGGGGTGGGGGGTGGAGTTTTTATTATAGCATTGTGATGTACTTGTGATATGTTTCTTTTTTATGATGAAAATAATAAAAATTTATACTTAAAAAAAAAGAATGGGCCACAGATTTAAGGACTGGAAAGAACCTGTATAGACATTAAAAAAAAATATTAAGGCATGAATTATCAAAAAACATTATAAGCCATTCTGTCTTTTTTCAAGACATGATGAAAGAGAAAGAGAACACAATCTGAGTCTCTATTGTGTTGGCTGCTGTTACATCATATCAGTTTTGCTTCAGTTCATCATGTTATCTATTCTCCTTGCTCTGAAGGATATGCTGTGTTCTTCAATACATACATAATGGCACTTGCTTTGTCTGAGTTCTGGCAAACTTATTAGATTTCAGAGTACACCACAGAAAAGGAAACCTCAATAAGAGGCACTAAACTTGTCTGGGTACTTCTAATACATTTCCTTATTTAAGGGGGAAGATGCAGATGGAAGGTCTATGGAGATTCTCAGCCATCCAGGTCATGGTTGTCCCAAAGATGCTTTTTCAAGAGGCAACTGGACTTTCTTGTTTTTCTTTGAAGACGTTTCGCTTCTAGCAGGACTACCCGATTCTGTAATAGTTTTGTTCCCTATGCCAAAGGTCCCCAACCTTTTGGACGCCAGGGACTGGTTACATGGAGAGAGGTTTTTCTGTGGACCGGGGGGGGCATGGTTTTGTGTGTGCCTGCATCCCACAGATGGGGCTTTGCTTGTTTGTGCGGCCTGGTTGCTGGCATGCCGCAACCCAGTACCGATCCACGGACCAGGGGTTGGGGACCCCTGTCCTATGCCATCTGTCTAGCACACTCACAAGATTCATTTTTCTTG
>NW_015392657.1:9282-19882 GCF_001527695.2 Protobothrops mucrosquamatus
TATTATTATTATTATTATTATTATTATTATTATTATTATTATTATTATTATTATTATTAAAGTGCCAGACTTAGATCAAAAAGAGTTAGATTTGTGGTCTTCCTGGACCACCCTGGGTCATTTATAGCCAGTCGCTCTCACTCTCATTTTTAGCCCAACTTGGCTCATAGGATTGTTCATTCATTTATTAATCTTTATTAATCAAATGTATATGGCCACCTACCTCACAAAAAGGGGATATATGGCAATCACAATAATGTTGTTACAGGAAATATATTAGGATACTGTACACTCCCATATATGCAATGTTAAACTATCAAAGGAAAAGGTGAGATGTACTATCAGTAAAAGATATAAATTACAACTTACTCTATGATTTTTATTTTTTATTTTTGCAGTGCAGATCCCCTGCTTGTGGGTAATCCTCAGCATGCTCTTATCTTTAGGTCAAGGGAAATGGCTGCATCAGGCAATTATTTGTGGTGTTGTGGAAGATCAGCAGATTCCTATTTAATTTATTATTGCTATAGTTCTCTTCTTGGAGAAAAATGCCTGCTGCTGCTTTTTGCAAAGCTGCATAATAAACAGGTCTGCAACCAAATGCTATAAACTGATGTTTAAAAAAGTACATATTGGTTTTTGTGGAGGTGAAATAGCATTTTAGTTAGTGCTGCAGTTTTGGCCCTGTTGAAGGCAAGGCTAAATTCCAATGCAAATGGCTTGGTTTGGGTTTACTAAGTTGTGCTTAGTAAGCAAATTATAGCTTACTGCAGTGTATGAAGCTGGTCACCCTCTGCGGCCCATTTGTATTTCAGTCTTCATCCATTTGGCTATGAACTTTATCTCCCCAAGTAGTTTTCACACTGTTGTGGAAGCCCTGGTCCAACCTGATCAGGGTTAGGTTGAGAATAGGAAAATGAATATTGCTTCTGTGAACAGAGAAGGCCCCAACGTGGAATAACATTTCTGAAAAAGCTGCTCTCTGTACCGGTCCTTCAGGTGGTGACAGAACATACTTATCGGCTGTGCCTGTAATTGGAACTAAATAAAATCTCTAGAGAGAAACTGAGGAGAGTGAGGGAGATGAGGGCAAAGAAATGCTTCAGAAGCTCTCTTGCTCTCACTCTGTCTTCTGAAAGCAGCTTCCCTCACATTTTTATCCTCTGAAGGGCCAATTAAGGGATAATCTACAGTAAGCTGTCAACCCACTGGAAGGAATGGCCTACTTATGAAATAATGGGCCAAATGTGGGTGTCCTAGCAAGCAGAATGTCTAGCAAGGAAATCTGCCCCAGTGCTCTAGAAGTGACTAATCTCTCCAGTTCTGCTCCTGAAATCAATACTTCAGGAAAGACCTAAGCCCTCTTTTATCACCACATAGGATACCAACCATATTGCTTCCCCAATAAGATATTCTGGGATCATTTATTTTTTTTACAAAGTTTTACAAAGATCTTTTGAAGATCAGCTGTCTTTAGGATAAGGCTAAAATGTTTGGAACTGACTCAAAGCAACTCCAAAGTTATGAATGCTAATGCTACTTTTATTATAAGGTCACAGTAACAAAATCTTGCAGATCTACAGGCACCTCTCCAAGCCCTGCCTTTACGTTCAAGACATCTAGGGAGGGGCAGGTCTGAGGTGCTTTCTCAAATTACATCCCTGCTTTAGACACAGTTTTCTCATCTCTGACCGCCATTGCCTTAGTTGCAGGATTTCTTTGTGTTCCTCAAGGTGATTCTCCACAGCCCTTTACAGATATGAACTTGTATGTCATCTACAGTCATGATGAGCTGGGTGGCTTATAAATATGTTAAATATAAGCACCCTTTATTGAGATGGGATGTCAAATCTAAGTTTGGTTTAAGAAAACTACCCTCACCATATAGACAAAGTTACCTTCACTTTTCAGAGAATCATTGATGAGGAAGGAGGACTTCAGGAAAATGAAGATACTTCAAAATAAGACCACATTTGCACATGATTAAAAAAAATGTTTACACAACTGCTTGTTGATTACCATATGGCAATGACACAGAGCAAGCTTTACCTACAACAGAAATTGTCCTTGCGGTGCTTTTGCCTGAGATTTGTCAAGTTCCTACACTAATATATTTTAGGTGGGTTTTTTAAATGTTAGTTTTCCCCAGCTGTTAACTCTTCCTCCCGTATTTGTTTTTTGTATATATTTTTTATTCTGTTTTGCTTTCTTTTTATCTTATACATTTACAATAGCTGTCCTCACACAGGAAGAAGACCCCCATCAAAGTTATGAATCAATATTTGAAATGCATATGTGGATCAATACTTTTAATTTATTCAAGGCATTCAGACACATCAATTGCAATGTAATTATTTCAATATTTATTCTCTAAAAGTCTTTTTAAGTGGAGTCACTGATGTCAGTGGTCAAAAAAATTATGAAGGAAAAAAAAGATAAATTGATGCAGGATCCAGTGGAAGAGTGTATGAGAGACAGAGGGGCTCAAAGGAATATTATTGAGTTCTTTAAAATAAACCTAGTTAATAGTGTTAATGCTAGAAGTATTTGCGAGCCACATCCTCAGAAGACCCATGCAAGCGCAAGATGATGCAGAAGAAATGTTTCAGATTTGTGGAAGAATAACATCTTTAAGCCATTAATGAAGATGCCTAACTTTTATCAAATTTCCCTGGGAAACTGAAAAAAGTGCCACTGTGCTATGGAATCCACTCATTAAAAGCAATACAACTTTTAAATTGGCTACGCGCGCTAGTTCACACTCCCCTGCTGGTCAGCTGGAAGGTCTTTTTTCTCCTCTTCTCATCCACTGAAGCTTCAGAGAAGACCTTTGAATCATGAAAGTGCAGCAGAAGATAACAGGAACAAAGTTGTATGATGCACATACCAAAGAAATTGAATTTGAGACAGTTTGGGCCTGCAGAATGGCAAAGACTACATCCGGTCATGTACTCAGGAAAGAATCTAGACAAAACATCTGCGAGGATTAAGGTCACAGCAGTCATTGTCGCCCTGGGGATATTTACACCAGGCAAAAACCAGTCACTTCAAATTGCCTTTTAACTGCATCTGCAGTGTCTCCTGATCCAATCTTCCCAAACTGAATGTTCTCTTTTGAATATGTGGGCTTCAGCCTTTATGATTTCCAAGTTGTGTGAGCAGGAATTATGAAAGATCCAAGAGGACATTAAGTTGGGAAAATCTATTTTAGCTGAAATAGTTAAAATAGTTAGTATAGAGAAATAGTTAGAAGATCATTGTAGATTTTAGAAAGAGCTGGCATAGTCATACTCCACTCAGTATCAGGGATGCAGCTGTAGAGGTGATCAACAGTATTAAGTATCCAGGAGTGCAGATAACGAACAATCTGAATTGGTCTCTCCACGTGTGATCCTTAGTGAAGAGTGCAAACCAGTGTCTGCATTTCCCACATCGGATGAGGAGAGCACATCTTTCTCCTTCTGTCCTAGCCACCTTTTACAGAGGTATGATTGAAAGCATTTTAGCAAACTGCATTGCTGTCTGGTTTGGTGGCAGCAGAGCCTCAGATAGAAAGTCCATACAGAGAATGGTAAGGAAGTGGAGAAGATCATAGGAAGCTCACTCCCTGGTATTCAGGATGCTGCTTATAAGCGCTATGTGCTTAGAGCTCAAAGCATTGTTAAAGACCCCACACACAGCCACTCTATGGTCTGTTTCTGTTGCTCCCTTCTGGGAGGAGGTTTCGAAGTATTTCTAGCAGGTTCTACCTGATTCTGTAATAGCTTTGTTCCCTATGCCATCCGTATGGTAAACTTGCAAGATTCATTTTTCTTGCCATGCATATGTATACATAATCTGAATTAGACTGTGTTGTTTCTCTGTGTCATTTAGTGGATATATGCATAATATTTGTATTTATTTATTTTTGTCATATTTATGTAGTGTATATTGGAGGTGGTCACCCTTTGAGAGCTGTATGCAATGAAATTTCATTTTAATGTATGCCAATTAGTGTACATTCAAAATGACAATAAAATTATTCTATTCTATTCTATTTTATTCTGTTCTGTTCTGTTCTGTTCTAGTACTCTATGGATTTGTCACAGAAGGGGGTACATAAGTAAATGACAGATCTGATTCCAACCTTGTGCTTCTAATACAGATGAGAATTATCTGTTAGGCAGTCCTGGCAGACTATATAATAAATACAATGGAACCTAAGAACCCTAACCCTAAGGTACTAATTACTAACTTGGCTACAAAAAAAATGGTTCACCACTAGAGGACATCCAAGAGACTTCACTATCCCCTTCTGCCATCTAGTGGCCATATGGAATTTTGCAACCCAAACATGGTTGCCCTAGTCATGTACTGTATACAGTGTAAGTAGTTATTTTCTACATTTCTACACTTAATTTCTACTAATCTTGTTAGTTTCCACAATATGCTCATGAGTGCTGAGTCTAGCTGAAACAAATATTACTAGTACAAAACTTTCTATCTAATAAAATAAATGTTATCACAAATAGTTTTGATATTTGAGAAGTATTTAATATCCTTTACATTTGGGAAGAAAATCATTGGTACAATATATCACAGGCAGTTGCAAAATTAAACCAGCCTGGTACTGTATATATCTTATAGTGTTCTAAACTTGTCCTTACACTTTCACGTAAAGATTTTTTTCCATGTTGGAGATGCAAAACATGATAGACTTTGCATCTGGGACAAATCATTCTGTGTCAGCCTAACTCATCTTGGAAGATCTTGGCGGATTTTGCTGAGGTTTTCTAGGCAGAAATGAGAACCTGGACAATATAGAGAGGAGCAGAGTAGAAGAAGGCTTGTTGACAAAGGTAAGAGAGTAAATTACAAGAGAATATGGGGAATGGTGTGTGTGTGTATGTGTGTGTTTGTGTGTGTATATGTGTGTGTGAGAGAAAGAGAGACAGAGACAGAGAATTTTGCAACCAACCTAGAATGCCTGGAAATGTATGTAGGAAAGCAAGTCCTTCTTGGAAGTGCTCCATGATCGTATGCCAGATTTGGATTCTAAAGCTTCAGGAAACCTACAAGAAATATATGAGCAAAGACCGCCTTTCCATTTGTATTCACCAGCAGCTAATATTTCAAGATATAGTCCTTCTAATAGGTTTAGTGATTAAAGTCACAGCAGCAAGCCATTTCAGCAGTTCTGCATCTGGGTGGTGATTACCGCAGGTTTCAAGGCCCAATTTAGATTACGAGTACTTCCCTCTAAAGGCATAGATACAGTCCTCCTTTAGTGACTGCCTTGTTTAGAAATCAGTCACAGTTATGATGGTGATAAAAAAGTAACTTGGTGACCAATCCTCAAATTTATTATTTTTGCAAGACTGTAAAGGAAAGCTGAAGTAAGATCATAAGCGCAGTCACAGTTTCACTTAGTGATTGCTTTTCTTAATGACCAAGTTGTTGGTCAGAATAGCATATAGTTTAACTATATACTGTGCAAAGAAATCTTATCTAGCTTCATTGGATGATCCTGAGTTCCAATGTTATAACAGAAGGAGAAAAAAAAATCATGCCCCTACATTTACTACTAAGCTACAAAACCAAAAAGATAACCATTCCTCAGATGGGAAAGCTGCTATCTGTTTGAGAAGTCCTTTATTATTCTAAGCAACAGCACCTAGCTGATCTACTCCTTGTTGAACATCCTGAAGCTACACTTGGTTCAAGATGTAGCGGTGCAGGCAACAACAGGCATTCTCATGTGGTCATGTGTCACCACTGCGGTGCCAGCTGCAAGAGTTGCCAGTTGGCTTCTAATTCAAATTGCTGATGATAATTTATAAAGCCCTCCATGACATAGGACCTGGTTACCTGAAGAACCACCATCAAAACTGACACCAGCCAGACCATGGAAAAACTTGAAGAAGTAGTGCAAGATTGGAAGATACGGAGAGGCCATAGAATTGCCAAAGGTCAGACACAACTGAATGGATAACATCATCATCATTTGATGAACTGTCTATCTCCAATTGTTTCTGTCCACTCTTCTTAGGAAGAATGGATGTACTACATTGCCTCAAATTATACTTTGATATCTTGATATCAGGTCTTCCCTGTCACTTCCCCACCCTTTGGAACAGTATCCCTTCAGAATTATGGATGGTGCCCACTTTCCTGGGGTTCTGGAAAACTCTTAGGATCTGGTTTGGCTCCCAGGCCTGGGGTATTTCTGGGTGGGCTCTGCTGTGTTTTTATTATTATGGTTTTTAATCTGGGCTATCATGTTCTGCTTTATGTTTTTAACTGTAGGTAGGTAGGTAGGTAGGTAGGTAGGTAGGTAGGTAGGTAGGTAGGAAGGAAATCTAGTTAATATTTGGATGGGATATATCTTAGAGCTGTGCTCTAGACTGAAATTCAAAAATATATCTTGGAAGAAGATGGTAGCAAATCACTTCCACACTGTTGTCAAGGTAAAAGAAAAATCAACTTGAGGGAGTCTTTACTTTTTAATTGCAAGCATAGGCATGCCCAGCTTTGTGTAAAAGTGACAAAATCACTGCTCTCCTAGTATAGTTTTGAAACCAATTGAACCTTAATCAGTCTTCAGTCTATGGTTTACTGGTAAATGAACAGGGGCAAGGAAGTTTTTCTTTTCTTTTACAGGATGGGGCAACAGGAGGTAGCCCCAGGCATGAGAGAGTCTGTCTCAAGAATCCTAGCAAGTATTTGAGGCACTTTAGGAGTTAAGGTTGCGTTAGGAAAAGCAGGATGAGTCACTGCTTACCAGCCAATGGCACATCCTCTTTGCTATCTGAATATATATTTTGCTTAACTGGGAGAGATAATATCTCTGCAGCTAATCAGCCTAAGTTATTTACATAGCTAGACGAAAGAGTGCTTTACCAACTTGCTGGCTTTGAAGTTCAATATCTTTTTTAAGACTGGCTCAGAGATGGAATGCAGATGGATTTACCACCCAAAACCAAGCAAACCTAGATCATATTATTTGCATATGGACAGACTGCCTCCCCCTCCTTGGAGCCTTGTACTCTTTATATAATGGTTTAACAGCTAAATGCTTACTGAGAGCTAAAAGGATGCACAGATCCAAGATGTATGTAATTTGTAAGTCTTCTGGAAAATAACTTTGGCAGAAATGATGAAAGGAACCTGAGAATTCCTAGTCCCTCTCGAGCCACCAAATATATTCCATAGAGATGTTTGGAACATTAATTAACAAAGCAAGTATTATTCTGCGTCAGCATTGCCACAATAGGGGATTGCCTTAACTCCATGTAAGTAAAATGTATCCAGGGGTTTTGTGTGCAAATGCATCATCAGTGGCAGCTTGCTAAATTTGAGTTGGGTTACAGACCATGAAAGAGTCCAGATGGCAGTTAACTCACTAAAAACCTCCAGAGTAAGAACTAGGTCTTGAACCATCTGTTTACTAAACAGAACTCTACATCCAAGCAATACTTCTCCAACCTCTTTCTGCTGTTCCTCAAATTCCTCTCTTTAACTCTCTCCCATTCCTCAAATCTGGCCTGCTTCCATTCTTGTATTTTTAATATCTATGTCTCAAGAGCTACACAAATGTCATTTAGATGTAGGAGGAGGATGAAGAGTTACTACATCTGTCAATGTTTGTTTGTTTGTTTGTGAAGATTTAATGCTAGGAAAACTTGCTATCTATAAACTTGGGTGCCATTCAAGGTGCTGGTTGTCACCTTTAAAGCCCTTCATGGTTCAAGAGCTGGTTTTTGCAAAACCGTCTGTCCTCAGTAGTATAGGCTCATCCTATAATATCTGCCGTAGAGGCATTCCTTCATATTCTTTAATATGGAGAATGCTATCTTCAGGAGCCACAAAAACAAATCTTCTCAGCTACAGCTCCCTTCCTGTGGATCAGCAATCCTTTGCTGGTTTTTTGGAAGGTTGCTCAAATGGGGTTGTGCTAGCAAGCCTTGGGGGCTGGAATGCTTTAAAATTCTGCCTTCTGTTTTTTTCTTGGGTTTGTCCAAGTGTTTAAATATTACTATTGTTTCCATTGTAGTTGCACGCTGTTTTGTTTTTTTCCGGTCTTNACCGCTTCTGGAGGCAGGTTGTTCCACTGGTTAATTGTTCTAACTGTCAGGAAGTTTCTCCTTAGTTCTAGGTTGCTTCTCTCTTTGGTTAGTTTCCACCCGTTGCTTCTTGTCCTGCCTTCAGGCGCTTTGGAAAATAGCTTGACTCCCTCTTCTTTGTGGCAGCCCCTGAGATATTGGAACACTGCTATCATGTCCCTCCTCATCCTTCTCTTCATTAAACTAGACATACCCAATTCCAGCAAGTTATACAATATGTCACCAACTGCTGGACAGTAGGACCTGGATAGCTCCTGAAGCTAATCCTAAGCAAAGGTAAAAATAAAAGGTTTCCCCTGTTCAGTTGTTTCCAACTCTTTATTATTATTATTATTTTTATACCCCTAAACTCTAAGGCATGGGGCTCATCTCCAAGGAAGCCAGTATTGTCTGAAGACAATTTCTGTGGTCATGTGACCAGACTGGTTATATTTATCTATACTTATTTATCTACTTGCATTTGCATGCTTTTGAACTGCTAGAAGGGCAGGAGCTGGGGCAAGCAACTCATCCAATTGCACAGAGCTTGGGTCTTGAACCCAGGCTGTCAACTCTCCAGCTGATAAGGTCAGCATCTTTAATCTCTGAGTCATCGCACGCCTCCCCCCCACCAATCTGAACCCGAGCAAACTAAAATAAGACTGAATTTCTTTCTGCAGTGTTAAAACCCCACCCAACACCACCCTTTCTAAAGCCTCTGCCTGAGTCTAAATCACACTGTATCTCTCAAATGTCATGCTGTAGCTTTTATCCACTTTCATGATAGCCTGGCCTTTTGGCTTTTTTTTTTTAAATTTTATGTTTTAGTGGTATGGAATGCTGCTCCCACATTCTTGGCTTATGGAATTGTATAGTTTTCCATGGCAACTAAAGTATGGTGGAGTTTATTTTTTAAATGCATAGAAATTTGTAAATTAATATTAGTCAGTAGAGACCTAATGTGCATAGGACAAGAAATGCAGGTGTCTGACATATGGAGTGACATAGTTTTCTGACCAGCATAGCAATAGAGACCGAATGTTGACTGAAACCATTGGGTTTTCTGACACAAAGGCATTTTGAAGAAACTGGCTGTTGTAGCTTTGCTCTCAACTTTGCTTCCAGATGACACGGGCCCTTGCCAGTCATTAAGAAATGAAAATAAATTAGATTTAAAATAAAATTCGATTAAAAAATGGATTAGCGTGAAAGCCAGACTATGGACCAATCCCTCTCTCTCAGCTCAGCCCATCTCACAGCATTGTTTTTGTGGGGAAAAACAGGAGACGGAAAGAATATTATGTATGTTTGTCATCTTGAGATACTTATAAAGTAATAAAGGTGGGATGAAAATCAAACAAATAAATATTCTACTCTGCAAAACAATGCACCAACTGGTTGATCTCTGATCTCAAATCTTACTGCCTTTAAAACAGAAGTATGGAACCCTGTGACCTTCTGAATATTGCTGAACTACAATGCCCCAAATCCTTCACCACTGTCTATTCTAGGTGCATAGCCATTCCCTGCGGTACAGTTCAGCAACATCTGGAGGATCTTAGTTTCTAAATCCCTGTTCTAACATTTCTGAAATAACAGGAAAAGGTGTAACTATTGCAGCTCTTTTCTGTTGCTTCACCAGTTACTGATGATAATTCCTCAATTCCATCAAAGCAGTTTGAAATCGATTTAGAATTGTCTTTGTGCCTGATAACTGAGACCCCCATCAGTGCTCTCTCCAACTGATGAGTGTTATAGGTGACTGCAGCCAGTCCTCATCAATCGTTTGCTACAAATCTTGGAGAAACACACATCCTTTCTCTTCTCCTCCCCCTTATGTCCATCCATTTTGCTTTAATGGTGAGCTATACAGTGAGCAGGAGTCCAAAGGAAATTTCCAGTCCCACAGGGCACCATTACTGTACTGAGTATAAAACCATCAGATGGTTCTATATTGACAATTCTGTTTTCCAATAACTCAGAGTTGAATTCTTCAGTAGTATCTGGAGAAAAGAGAGGGAGAGATAAGCATAAATGATCCAGCAGAATTCAAAATGCAACCAGTTTGATACAGGCTATTTTCATTGTTTTCAGATTCTTGCAGCATGTCTAGATGTGCAATAGCCCAGGCATAAGGACAAGGATGAAATTGACAAGAGTAGTGCACCTTGCTTTATGTGGAGTGGGGAGTTGCACGGACTGTCTTGAACTATAGTAGCTTGTCTGAATTCGTGAAATGTGAGAATTCCCCCTAATAAGCAAATGGACTGGTACCGTGCAGATCTTCAAAGAAGTACTCCACTGAGACTTCAATCAAACACATCTTTGAAGTAAAGGTATAAAATTAAGGACTTTTCTTCATTGCGGTGAACTAGCATCACCACTTTGGTGGAAAAAATGGCTTCTACAATGTGCTGTTGAGTTTTTGTTGAGATAGACACTTCGCTGCATCAATAAGAATGAAGCAATGTAACTTCATTAGACAAGGAACCTCACTCCAGGGATCACAAGTGATTTTC
>NW_015392658.1:0-10917 GCF_001527695.2 Protobothrops mucrosquamatus
AATGCCATCCAGGGCCTCTTCAAAGGAATCAATAAAATCAGTATACTTCTTCGTGTGTATAGTGCTTGTTCCCTTTAAAAGAGCATTCATTTTAAAATGGAAAAAAGCAACAGAACATAGCCCTTGCAGAGAAATTGTCATGATTTCAGCTGTTCTTCAGTAATTGCACATTAGGAAGAGGAAGCAGCTGGTTGGGGGGAAAAAAAGTAAGGATCTCTTGCTTCTATATACAGTAAATCTATCCAGATAAAGTCCTGCTATATGGATTTCTGTTTTTTTTCAAAAAGCAACCCTAGAACTTTGGTGAAATAGAACCCTGATGTTGAACTATCTTAAGCCATATTCATTTGCCTATTTATTGTATTTTAGGAGGTCAAACTGATTGGCATGAAAAGGGGGCTTTCTCTATAGTTACAGCCTGTGCTACATCTCAACCCAGAAGCATGTCACAATTCATTCCAGTTTTGACTTTTATTCTGTTATACTTTATTATCAAAGTATAACATGTATACAGTGAGATTGGCTGAGCCTCCCTCCGTGCCCCCCCCACAACTCACAGTGACTACAAACCCACCAACTTATTACACCCTGTGAGCTAATTGCACAGCACGCCGGCCTCATGAGTCTATCATGCATAAGTGAGAAGACTGTAGAACAATGGTTCTCAACCTTTTTAATGACGCGACCCCAACCGGTTGTAAGTCGAGGACTAAACCGGTCATAAGTTGAGGACTAAACCGGTCGTAAGTCGAGGACTACCCAACCAGTCGTAAGTCGAGGACTTTCCCTGCCCGGGAGCGCCGCGCATGCGTGGTTCCGCCCCCTGCGCCGGCCGAGGCATAGCTGGCAAGCGGCAGAGACGGAGCAGGCCGACCACCAGCTGGTCCAGCCCAAGGGAGGTAAGGCACCCGCCGGAAAAGGGGGAAAAATGGCGGGCAAAAAAATGGCGGACAGCCTTGCTTGGCGACCCCCGTGAAATGGTCGATCGACCCCAAATGTATTAAGGGATCAATTGTCCTCTGTCATCATGAAAGAGCATTTCCCTCTTAAACTCATGGCAGTTTAAACCCACTGCTTATTTTTCACACCTTTGCCACTGTTCCACAGACAGACGGTGTCCCATGGGGTCCTTGGGGCTCTCTGAACTTGGATGTTTTCTTGCAGATGTTTCATTACCTAAATAGGTAATATCTTCAGTGTTAGAAGGGAGTGGGGTTTGTTTTCTTTTTATATAGTATTGGCTTGCCCTGTCAGTGTTGATAGGAGTCCTCTTGATAGTTTTTTTGATTAGGTTGTTATTTAATGTTAGCTTGTTTATCTGAGTTGGTAGTTCCTTGATTAGGGTTCTGTTTACTTCTTATTGTTGGTCCAGTATTAAGCTTTGCTTATCTGGGTATCAATTGCTGGTCAGGAGGGGTTTTGGTCTTTCTATTTCCTTTTTGGCTTTTTGATTGTTTATTCTGAATGGTATGTAGTGTCCTGTGTTTCATTTGTCTTGCCACATGTTTCTTAGTTGTAAACATTTCTGCTCTAAGAAACACTGTTCCTTGATTTATCTCTCTCAGTAGTCATCTAATGACTTGTGGAAATGTAAATTGTCTATTTGTGGGGCTGATGGTTAGTCATGTTGATGCTCTGCTTGTGCTTGTTATGTTGACTAATACTGTTGTTGTATGTTTATCATATATTTTTTGAAAAATGTGTGCACTTTAAGCATTAACAGAAAAAAGAAAGTCTGGTGTTTCCACTACATGTTTTCTGTATAAAGTTAAAAAAAAAAAGTAATTGTGCTTTTCTAGACACTGGCAAATTAATAGATGTATGGAGGAGAAAAATGGCAAAAATGTTCTTACTGTATGGAAATTATACAAACCTTCTTTCCTGCTGAGATTTTATCTACAATGAACTCATCCCAATTAATTTTCAAATATTTCCTGAAATCAACCAAGAAAGACTCATACAAGGCATTCTTGCTTGGCAATAAAGAAGAAAGATCAAATAGGATCAAAGCAAAAGAAGCAGAAGGATTCCAGTTTGGTTTAACCCTGATCACTGCTAGGATCCACCCAACCTAAAAAAATTATCTCTAATAAAATGTGGCTCCAATGAAATTAACTTGTACCCCACCCCGTACTTCAATGTTTAAAGCTTGGCATATTCATCCCCCCCCACCTTTAAATCAAAGACTAGATTCTGATTTGGAAAAAGAGTGTGTCCTCTGAAAATCAATAGAGTGGCACCATTTCAGGATTGGTCTTAAAAGCTTCCAAGTCTTAACTTTTCACCTCATTCTTAACACATAGCAGTCTCAGCTGAATTAATGTTTAAGCTCTTATCACCGGTGAGGTGAACAACTTAT
Source organism: Protobothrops mucrosquamatus (assembly GCF_001527695.2). Classification (NCBI taxonomy): domain Eukaryota; kingdom Metazoa; phylum Chordata; class Lepidosauria; order Squamata; family Viperidae; genus Protobothrops; species Protobothrops mucrosquamatus. Next base: position 2,360 of record NW_015392658.1, read on the forward strand.
ATTAGAATAGACAATTATTCTTTATCCATTCTTCTGAAGTCTTATACTGCAATTAATTTCCCTCCCATTTCCTTATTTGTTGCAGGGCAACATTGGGGCTAATGTTTTGTTCGGAAACCTTGTGATAATCAATCAATCAATCAATCAATCAGAATAGAGCTGGAAGAGACCTTGGATGTCTTCTAGTCCAATCCTCTCCTCAAGCAGGAGGCCCTATACCATTTCAGACAAGTGACTGTCCAGTCTCTTCTTAAAAGCCTCCAGTGATGAAGTACCCACAACTTCTGGAGGCAAGCTGTTCCACTGGTTAATTGTCCTCACAGTTAGGAAGCTTCTCCTTAATTCCAGGTTGCTTCTCTCCTTGATTCATTTCCATCCATTGTTTCTCGTTTTGCCTTCTGGTGCTTTGGAAAATAAGTTGATCCCCCCCTCTTCTTTGTGGCAGCCCCTCAAATATTGGAATACTGCTATCATGTTACCCCCTAGTTCTTCTAGACTATCCATACCGAATTCCTGCAACTGTTCTTAATATGTTTTAGTCTCCAGGCTTTTAATCATCTTAGTTGCCCTTCTCTGCACTTTTTCCAAAGTCTCAACAACTTTTTTGTAACGTGGTGACCAAAACTGGATTCAGTATTTCAGGAGTGGTCTTACTAAGGATTTACAAAGTGGTACTAATACTCTACTTGATTTTGATTCTATGCCTCTGTTTACACAACCCAGGATTGTATTAACTTTTTTGGCAGCTGCCGTACATGCTGCTGGCTCATAAATACTCCAGAACTTGCAATTTCCCTTACTATTTAAATGATGATAAGGTGCAGAAGGCTTTTTCTGGAATTTATAATTTCACAAATTCCTTTTGGCCTTGCATTAATCATTTTAGACTTTTCTATTGCCTTTCAGTTGTCAAGCCCCGCGGGGCTTGTCATCCACCAGTGGGGGGGGTGCAGCACAGCCCGCAGCAGCCACATGCCGCCGCAGCCGCCCAGCTATCGGACGAGCGTGACATCAGTCTTCCTGGAAATTGCAACATTCCTAAGGGGAGGAAACAAGCGAACAAAAACCTTAAGCTCTAAATTCAGTGGGACTCCATAAGGAGAGAGACTGAATATTCAAATCAGTTCAACCAGGAGATCAGGAAAAAAATCAGGGTTACTTGAATGACTTGGTACACTTTTAGACTTCCTGAATTCAAATGTCAATCAGAAGTACCCTTCAGTTTTCACCAAGTGTCATTATATTGTGGAAGCTTTTTTTCATTCACCGTGCACTAAGGTGAACTGGATGGAGTCACTGAAGCATTAGGCATGAGCTTAAATGGACGCCAGAAGATGGTAGAGGACAGGAAAGCCTGGAGAAACATTGTCCATGGGGTCGCAATGGGTCGGACACGACTTCGCAGCTAACAACAAGGTGAACCTTCTGATGCCTTTTGGATGAAATAAGGATGGAGGCTATACACAATCAAGACTATCTAATGGAATAGAGATACATGGTGGCATGGGCAGCCAAGGGTTCACTAAACAAATCAAGGGCTATGTGATGTCTCTGTTTTTTTGTTTTTGTTTTGGATCCTGCCCTGTATCCTAGATCTATATTTCAGTCTATTGAAAAACATCTGTCCAAAATTCTTGCTTGACAGTAATATTAATGTTCAACATTGTTTGAGTGGATGTGTTTGTGCGTGAGATTATTAGAGTAACAAATGGAAGGTATCTTGGATATACCTTATCCAACCCTTGCCCAATTCAGAATGGATCACTAGAGCAATCACTATGCTTTGGACAACATTAGGGATGGACAAAATCCCAAAACAGTCACCTCTGTCCTTTAGGTTGACATTCTAAAATTTGCTATGAAAATGTGGGTAAATCAGTTAGTCCCTCCTCCTCTTCCTCCTCATTGTTATTCTGCCCACATCTCCCTGTTGATTAATGTTGCCTGACAGCAAATGGTTTTTACAGCAGCTGTAAACAACCTGGGAGTCGAACATAATAGCAGCCTGAAGACATTTGTGCTCTATTCCCACCCCTATAATTTCACATTTAGTTGATCCCTAGGATAGAAAATGGAGAAATTGTCTTTTAAGTTCCCAGATCAGGTAGCAGAAGTTATCAGTTGCTTTGTATTGAGGGATGTTAGCCTTGGAGATAATAAAATGCTTTCCAAATGATAACCTGTTTGCACTAGTTTTAAGTGTGAAAAAGAATCACCTGTATCTCATATGGTTTATTTAATCATAGTTTATTGAATAACTCACAGTTGGCTGGCTTGACATTACAGAGCAAAGAAAACAAACCATAATGACTGGTTACAAGCAATGCACTATACCAAAATAAAACAAACCTGCCACAAAAAAGAGGGAGTCAAGCTATTCTCCAAAGCGCCTGAAGGCAGGACAAGAAGCAACGGGTGGAAACTGATCAAGGAGAGAAGCAACTTAGAACTAAGGAGAAACTTCCTGACAGTTAGAACAATTAACCAATGGAACAACCTGCCTCCAGAAGTGGTGAATGCTCCAACACTGGAAGTTTTTAAGAAGAGANACTTTATTATTATTATTATTATTATTATTATTATTATTATTATTATTATTATTATTATTATTATTATTATTATTATTATTATTATTATTATTATTATTATTATTATTATTATTATTATTATTATTATTATAAACCATACCAGGGCTAATTAGCACAGAGCTGTCTTTTAAGATACTGGCAATGGAGATTGTCAGGAGTTGATCAGTTGGCTGCTTGTCAGTCCCCTTTGTTCCGTCTTACCCAGAGCAGGATGATAACTATATTTGGAAATAAAATGCATGATTTGAAAACTTGGGGCACACAATGAATGAAATTGGGCTTACCACATTGTCTGATATTATTGTCCAGTCTTTTAAGATTATGCAGTCATCGCGACCTGAATCTTTGGAAGCATTGAACCACCTTCCTTCCTTTCTTCCCTCCCTCCCTCCACAGGTGAACACAAGTACACAGACCTCTTTGTCTAGACCAGGGGTGCCAAACTGGCGGCCCATGGGCCGGATGCATCACATGCAGGCCACGCCCACCCAGCTCTGCAAATGCAAAAAAAATCACGATACGTCACAATACATCATATGACACAATCGAGTTTGACACCTGTATTCTAGACCAGGGGTATCAAACTGCCGGCCTGCAGGCTGGACACGTTATGTGGAAGCCACGCCCACCCCATTGCCAGCAATGGCAAAACTCTCCCGATACATTGTGCGACATCACATGATGCAATCGAGTTTGACATGTCTGTTCTAGACACATACAACCTGCATTCACCCAATATATAAACTGAAAATCTTGGTTAACAGAACATATATACCATCACCCTAGTTACTGTGTGGTGTATTTAAACCAATATTTGAGTCTCACCAGGTCAATTGGAACCCAAGTAAGATACCATTTGGGGTTTGGGCTTGGTGAGCTATGATGAGCCTTGGTTGCCAAATATGTTTTCTATAAATCTGAAATAATGGTCATATTTAGGTGTAGATGATCAGTTGAATCTCAAATCTCATCTAAAATGAATTTGCTTTCCCAGAAAGAAACAAGAGTGTGGTAACATGTATGCAAATTAATGAAATTTTGGGGTATTTCAAACATTGCCCTAGAGACGTAGAAATGCAGCTTTTGCAACGGTACCTTTTGCAAAATATTTTCCTGAAGGTTTACTTTATTTGAAACGGCTGCTTATAATAAACATTAGGATGGTACAGTATGTTAGATGGAAGATAGATTGATCATAGCAGATGTTGTCGATCAATTTGAGCAAACTGCTGAACAAACGTTTCAAAATGAAAGTTATTTTGGTTGTTTCGCCATCATAAATGCAAATACAGAAGATGAAAAGTAGCTTTTTTATTACCTCCTCTTATAAACTTTAATTGTTTATGGCCTTCAGTTACATTTAAAAAAAATTCAATCAATTTTCAATAGGGTAAAAATGTCTTCAGGAAAGAATTCATAAGCAACACACTATATTTTTAAATGAAATGTTCAGCAAGAGTAAATGGGTCTTTCCTTACATAGCATAGCATTCATTTTACTTTTGCAGTTCAAGTGAACAAGACCTAAAGCTAATCCCAAAGACTGACTATTCTTGAATAATGATATACTGTATAAAATTGTGCTATTTTCTTTGTTCAGATTTGGGTAATGTTTATCTACTTCCTGGCTATTAATATTATAACATTATTGCATCCATTATTGACTATTTCTAATTCAATTTAATAAAGGAGAATAAGTTTAAAGGGGAACATTCTCAAGGACATCATATCGTAATGTAATTTTAAGATGGCCAAGAATGTATGCAAATATGTTCTCTTTTATTTCACAATTAAAACTTCCCTTTGATCCTGTAAAATTCCAAAGGGGGGCAATCCTTTTCATTGGACTTTTTAAAAATTGTAGTGCTAATATCACAGCTATGGGAGATGGTTGTCCTTAGGAAGTTGTTGGAAGTAGAAGAGGTTTTGTGTTGCTTGACTACAGAAATTTTAAGGAATCATCCAGTGATTATTTTTTTCTGTCCAAAAATTTGATAGAGAGTTCTAAGAGGCCATTTGTGTCCAGGTGTTTAATTACCTGCTTAACATTAAATAAATTTAAAACATTGAAGGAATTCCAAATCATATCTTAGCCCAAGCGCACATTGCTCTACTTCTGCAGCAATTAAAACATCTAATTTGATTAAAGGGAAATTGTACATATTATCTGGTTTATAAGAATTTGCACAGTTGCATGTGGATTAGCTTGATTGTTGCACAGGCAGCTGCTGTTATAGCCCATTTTTCCACTGTGTAAAATTTCATTAATTGGATAGAGGTTTGTACTGTGGGATGCTATGTACGTAGCTTCCTACACACAGAGACACAGATTTCCTTAGGATAATGCATTTTGTATATGCATGTATTCTGCATATATTACTGAACATGCATATGTGAAGAATAAGCTCTGAACTGGATCAAGATGTGCACTCATTTTAGTGGACAAATTATTTTGGACTTGAATATTGATTAGTACAGTGCATGTGCCATAGTGGCACAGTGGTTAGAATGCAGTACTGCAGGCTGACTTTGCTCGCTGCCAGGAGTTTGATCCTGACTGGCTCAAGGTTGACTCAGCCTTTCATCCTTCTGGGTCGGAAGGCTGAATGAAGACCCAGATTGTTGGGGGCAATATGCTGACTCTGTAAACTGCTTAGAGAAGGCTGTAAAGCACTAAGGAGCAGTATATAAGTCTAAGTGCTATTGTTATTGCTATATGTAACCTTTTGAGCTTTCATGGCTGAACTCTACTTCCAAAGGTATGCATTGATGGATGCCTTGGTTACCTATGATTTTGAGAATCCCACCCATGTATAGTTAAATTTCTTCTTGAACTGTTTTCATATGAAGAGGTGTGTTTTGTATATGTGTGTGTGTGTACAGAGTGACAGAAAGAACAATTTCTTGGGAGAAAAAAAATCCCCCTTCATTAGCAAAATTAAACTCCAGAGAAAACTTTAGAAACATTTTAAAGAAATTTCAAAACAATTTAAGAAATAGACAGGCAAATGAAAAAAATTTTTTTCTAGGGCTAAATAACTTTTAGGACAGATTTTTATTGTGAACAAAGACACATCTCAGAAAAACCACCACCTTCCCCATCTTAGCCTAGGAGGACGAGCCATCGGAAGAACAGTCAGGAGCCATTGACAGAATTTCTGCCAAAATTAATGAAAATATTTTGGGAATTACTATAGGTAGCACAAGGGGAAATTCTACATGTGAAACAACATGACATCATCAGGCCAAATGGGTTCCAATTGCTGTCACTGATATAGATTGACTGCTTCCATGGAAAACTTTGTATCGTACGCTTCTCATAGCCACAATGGATCCCTGTTGGATGCACAATTTACTCAATTTGGACTTCTATATATAACTTGCAAGGGAAAGGAGTATCTAATTGTACTCTGTGTGTTGTTCAGGTGCTTGTAGATAGTACAAATGGCATTATCTAAAGTCTGATAACCAGACTGATTGTATCTTTTGTCAACTGCTGCTTGCAATGAGTGACATTGGGTAGAAATATTTTGTTTGTTTTTCTTATTGTCCTGGAAAGCTTTTCATAGCCTCCCATGCCACAAATGAATAATACAATCAAGCACAATACAGTAGCAATGTTCTATTTGCAGATTGCATTTTGGTATACCAGTTTTGCTGAATAGGTTCTATAAATAAGATTTTCAAATCCCATGTACAGTTTAATCATGTTGTAAATACATAATTGACTGTTGCAAGAATTGGATGCCATGAAAGCATAGTCCATTGTCTTGTCAGCTGGAGCAGGTAGGGAGTCGACAGTTATTTTAAAATCATTGATTTCAAAGGAACACATTATTGCATGCGCATGTGTGTGCATGTTTTTGTGTGTCCATGAATTTTTCTTTGCTATTTACATAAGCCCAACATTTAAAGTGAGTCAATTATTTTTGAAAAGAAATTTCGCAACATGGAATTTCTCAGAACATCTCATTATTTTGAAAAATCGGGCTTTTGAAATTGCACAGTGGGGGATACACATCTGTGTTGAGTCAATATTTTAGAGTGCAAACATGATCAGTTTACCCAGGCTAAATAATGACAAAGATAGCATGCTGGGGAAAAACAAATGTATTTTTAGATGAATCTTACTTTATGGAACTAAGTATTGCTTCAGCACGTTGGACAGCTCCCATTTCAGGAACTGATCTGATATTTTGTAATTTTGAAATTCAGGGTATGAACTGTAATGTGTGTAATAGTTGGCAGTACTACAAATCAAGTGTTATATAACTTCTATTCTACCCACCCTAGATTTGTATAGGCTTTGTTTACTGACCAAATTGTTGACAGCAAACTCTAAAACCATTTTTGTCTATGAAATATATCATTTTCCACTTGAGTAGCCCTTCATTGCTTCTATTTGATATTAGAGACTATTTTCTCTACCAACTAATCCATGTGGCTGTTCCACACACATTTTGTTTCTTTAAAAAAATGAGGTTGGTCTGCGGAACTTTTTATCACATTGTTGAACAATGTTCTCACATGCAACGATAAGAAAATGCTGTTTCAGCTCTAAAACTCTTTCAGGGCTGATACCAAAGGATTTTCTGCATATACCTTACAGCAGGTGTACCCATTCCTTTTGAGCCAGTTAAACACATCTAGAATTTTAATCAATGCATTTATGAATTCAATGTAACATTTTAATGCATTTATCCAAGAAACTCTGAGTGGTGAATAAACAATAATAGAGAAGTAAATTAAAACAAAAAGCAACTAAAACTGTATTGAGACTTAAAAAATACACAAAACATAATCTGTATGCAATCCGACATAATAGTTGTCAGATTGCTTCCTGGCCTTCTGTTATCTACAGACAGCAATAGTCTTAGAAGAAACATTTCCATCTTGTGATTCAGAAGTTGCAAAGGGAATGGTTTGATAAAAAACATGCAATGGGCTTCTGTGTAGTAGATGTTGCAAGGCCATGTTCCATTTGTCTTAAACTGTTCCATTCATCTGAAAGCTGATTTTCTCCACAATGTCACTTTGCTATCAGTTTGCATTTCTCAGTGTAGATGTCTTGGAACATTATAAGATAAGATAAGATAAGATAAGATAAGATAAGATAAGATAAGATAAGATAAGATAAGATAAGATAAGATAAGATAAGATAAGATAAGATAAGATAAGATAAGATAACCTTTATTGTCATTTTTATACTGTGGGTACAATGGCACACATCAAAAATGAAATTTAGTTGCCCGCTCTCAAAGTGAAACACATACATGACACACACCTAAACATACTATGAACAACGTATGTATAGACCCACATCCCTACATATACGTAGCAAATAAATATTAAATATTGTCCATCTTGAATATATAATGGAAGGAGGAAGCTTGAGAGTTCGCAAGGTTAATGCTGTATGGAATGAAACTCTGGCTGAATCTGGATATTCTGCTTCAGATACCACGAAGCCTCCTCTTCGTACCAGGATTCTGTATTCCCATCCTTTTACCTCTCTTTCCAGGACTGAACTCTTTTCTTTCCCCTTTTGTCCTTACTTTTCTGAATTAATTGATACTGATATCTGATTGATACCTGACTGGCCTTGGAAGCAGATGACATAATGATTCTCTTTAGCCCTGGTCCTCCAATAGCAGTCTCAGCCCTTATATCATTGAATAGCCAATCTTTGCTAACGCCAGCTAAATAATGCAATTTGAAAGGGAAGTTTGAGGTGTTAACTAATTGGTGTTATCCATCCTGATTATCACCATCCTTTAAGCTCAAAACCTGGGTTGTGCCAAATTCTTCACTCCTATTTAATTCATTGAGCATTTCTATGCTCATAATTTATAAAGTGATCCTGCCAGCTTTGTCCAGGATATCATTAATGAAGATGGACTACATATTGCCACAGTAGTTTCAGGGTGATGCTATAAATGTCAAATATGGAAATACTCATGAAGAATTATGG
>NW_015392658.1:14474-19200 GCF_001527695.2 Protobothrops mucrosquamatus
TCGCCGAAACCGCCGAGACCGCCGAAAGTCTAAAGGCCCAAAGGCAAACGGCTACCCGGCCGCGCTCTCGTCCTCTCGCACTCCCGGGGAACTCACCGGGGAGATCGACCTGGGGACTGAGCTCTTCCGGCTCCTCAAGGGGTCTCCGGCTCTTCGGGGGGTCCTCCGACTCCTCGCGGGTCTCCTCGCGGGTCTCCAAGACCCCCCCCCGCATCATTTCGGCTCCCCTACGGCGGAGCCACACAACCAGCGTCCGCCATCTTTCGAGCATGCGCATGAATAGAATTACTGAATCTGGATTATTCCCTTTGGATTTCCAGAGCGATTTATGAAAAGCAGTGTTGGCAAGCATGCCTAGAAATATCTGAATCATTTTACAAGTCAATCTAAAGATAAATCAAATTCTCTTTAGATCAAATCTGTGACCTGCATATTCACCCTGCCCTGTATGAAAAGCAAAACTTGGGATATCTTGAGGTGGCTAAATGAATAAATGTCTTTGTGAAATAAAAAACAAGTCATATGGTTGTTTTAATTTCACTAGAGGAACTGGGACCAATAGTAATGGTTCTAAGTTGCAGCTACGGTACTTAGATTTTGTTTAAATATAAAGAAATACTTTCTGAGAGATTATTCCACTGGAAGTTTTTAAGAAGTGTCAGAACAGCCATTTTTGGAGGATAGTTGGTATTATTTTTTTCTGCATACTGCAAATAATTGGAGTGGATCATCTTTTGCCTCCTCCTCCTAACTCTACAGTTCTATGATAAGATTTAGCTCAGAGGGGATTGGTTTTGAAACTATGGGTTTTAATTATTTCTCAGAATAGGAATGAATTCTCATTGGCAGAAGGCAACAACCTCTGTTGCTATTAGTATCTGCTTTACTATTCCTATTTATACAATCCTTCTTATGCAGAGTCTTCTTATCCCTTATTTTTCACTTCCTTCCCTTCCATTCCTTTTTTCCAGTTTCAAGCTTCTTATTTTTTCCACTTGATTCAGACTGGCCAGGTGAGTGTAGGAAAGAGGTATATTCTTAGTAAATGAGAAAAGGGGTTGAAGATGTCTAGGGCAGATTCACCTTTTTGCTTCTCCTTCTCTTGTTATGTTTCTGCAGTCCTAAAAATAGCATAAGATGTGAAAATTGTTCACAGTGCTGTTGCAGCGCTAATATTTCCTGGAAGAAAAAAAACCTTCTTTTGCTTGGCTTGAGATTTTATTTATTTTTTTAAGCATGGGGAGTACGAGAACTCTGTTAAATTAAATTTGGGCAAGAGATTTGTTCCATTAATATGAAGATGGAGGGATATTTTGCTTCACTCTCTATTTCTAATTTTTCATTTGCATGCCTTTATTTCCCCTCCACCACCATTCTTTACTGTACTTTGCTGTTTAATTTAATCAATCTCTATCCACTTCTTCGGTACTTATCAAAGACTGCTTCACTTCAAAAGGAGTTTAAAAAGAGAAAGAAGATCATGGTATCACATTGTTCAAGAACAGAATTTACTTAACCAAAATACTTACAAACTGATTTAAGTACTAGTCAGGCTGAAAGTGACAGAATGGCAGAATGAGAACAAGATTCCCACACATTTCATCAGCACCATTTTTACCAGGGTATAAAATTCATTGAAGGCAAGGACAAAACAATGTTGCGGACATAAGGAAATGCCCTACTGTGGCTCTGGATGATGTGGCTCTTTGTTGTGGGCATTCTGACTGGTGATTGCTCTTCAAAATCTCAAGAAAAAGCTGTCTTTGTGGCTCTCATTGTTTGACTTTTAGGTCAAGGACAAGTAAAGTAATATATCAGCTTTGCCTCTGGCTTGTGTTGGGCAACTTAACAGAAGAGTCTGACAGCAGGCAGAGATAGAGATTCACATTCTATAAGCATCACAGTAGATACCAACTTGCAACTGCTACTCACAGGAACCAAGAGGAAAAAGGACTCCCTTGAAGGAGGCCAATTGTTTAGATGAGAGGAACAAAACAGACAAAATTGTGTGTGGGGGTCAACCTTTGAAATTTCCCATAAGGCAACCCAAATGCTTCAAAGAGAAAGCACAGGTGGTCCTCACCTTCACAGTTGCCGTCTTTAGTGATCATTCAAAGTTATGACTGAACTTTCTGAAAAAGTACGTTTACAACTGGTCTCACATGACATGACAGCCCCTTGCACTCATGCAATGGCCATTTGCATGCTTCACAGCTGGCTTCCGAAAAGCAGAATCAATGGAGAAACTGGCAGCAAAACCACCAACTGCAGTCACATGATATCTTGCTTAGTGACTCTGTGGTACTTGAGATACCATGTCTCTTCAGTGGCTCTTCTCCCTATCTTCCAAGGCCACTCCCACAATCATTACATCCAATTTGCAGTACCTCCATTCTTCAACAAAGAGAATTGTGTTGACTCCATCAACAAAATGCCTTGTGGAAGCAAAACATGGCTGCCTTGTCCTCCCTTAATGTGTACAACCTCTCTATAGGGCAATGACTCCACCAGTAGCTTTAAACCATGTCATACAATTAGTTATGTATGCCAACCTAGCATTTCTAAAACATGAAAATGAGAGTAGATAAATAGGTACCACTTTGGTAGGAAGGTAACGGCATTCCATGTGCCTTGATGTATAGTCATGCTATCCACGGAAATGTTTTTGGAAAATGCTGGCTCCCTCAGCTAGGAACTGGTGATGAGCTGGACATGACTGAGGATGGGAAACTTTTATCTTTTATATATTAAAGCTGAATAGTGAGGAACAATAAAAGTAATTTGTGAAGTGAGTTGGAAATTAAATCCCACTTTTGCAAACCCAGCTATAATACAAAGTTAATGTTGAGATGCTGATATTTTATGTGGTANTATTTCTGTGTGACAAATCGATGTACAATCACAAGAGTGAGTTACATGGTCAGCAAAAATGTACTCAAGTTAGTAAAATCTGCACTAACTTTAGCAGCAACAACAACCACACAATACAGAACATGATTGAAGTTTGACATTTCAGCATAAACGGTTTGTGATGGCATTCTCAGTGTGGCTCAAAGTAAAACTGCAATGTTAGTTTTATTCAATAGCTTAGTTGACTCATCATGAAATGATGCATTTACCTCCCTATTTTGAAGTAATCTACTTCTGCAAATTGAGTTTATATCCAAAAATTATCTAAAAAACCCAGACTTTGGGTTATATCCATACTCCGAGCATGGTGAAATTCATGCTACTTAAGTCGGTTTATCTCAGTGGGCATCTTCTAAATCCTGTTCCTATGATATGCTTACCAGGATAATTTGAAACAATGGCAACCTTATCATTTAGCTAGTTTTCATTTTGCTTCAATGTGTGAGAACATATCTGTGTGTAATTTAAAGCATTCTGCAAATTTAATCTGTTGGTTTAGTTGGTGGTTCGGTGGAGTACACCAGTGCCCCCCAACCTTTGGGCTCCAGGGACCGGTTCCATTGGGAGAGGTTTTTTTGCAGACTGGAGTGTGTGTGGTTTCATGTGCTGCCTGCATCCCACGGATGGAGCTTCACTTGTTTGCGTGGCCTGGTTTCTGGCATACCACCGACCTGTCTGGTCCACGGACCAGGGGTTGGAGACCCCTGGATTACACGAATGCAGATAATAGGTTAATTCAGTACCTACATTAAACATGATATGTGGTTATAGTTAATGTGTGCTGTTCATTGATTCTTATAAACAGTCTCTTTTTAGGTTTGTTTGTTTATTAGGGATCCAGAAAATGACAAATTGTTTCATTAATTGCTACTATAGGAATGAAAGTTGTATAGAGATTAGAATTTGGAGAACCCATGCAAATTTTGACAATGCTTTTATTTGATCTCCTATTATTAGTTAAAATGGTGCATTTATTTTCCAGATTGGAGAAACTTGTCGTGAATCACCAACCACTAGACTTCGATCTTCATCTAAAAGCTTGCCAGCCATATTTTATGTTGGAAACTAAATTACACAGTATTGGATAAATCAAAGAGTTAAATATCTAGGAACAGGAATAAATTCAATCTTTTATGAATTGAGGAAAACATATGAAATGAGTTGGACTGACTGATTCCAAAGGGTTTTCAGATCTGATTTTTCAGGCAGTGAAAGCATGTTAGCTGGCTATGAACATTTTAAAAATTAAGTCATTTGCTTAAAGAGTTAAGTAATCTGCTCCCAGAGTCATCTCTGTAAAAATAAAAATAAATAAGGTTTTGTTTTAACCTTGGAATGGACTTAACAATTGTTTGTATATTTGGAACCAATCCTGGTTTCTATTGGCTTTCTTATGTCTGTCTTTGATACTGGGCTAAATTGATTTTCACAGAGGGCTGTTTGGATACTCCAACTCTCCTGGATACTTCCTATTCAGCTTGGAAAAAAATAATATCAAATACAATCTCATAGAGCATGAACTCTCTATTCAATATTCGATTTCCTTAGGGACTAAGGAAGTCAACCTGTAATTGAAGCATCGTGTTATGTATGCCAACCTCTCCAGTGGCACCAATGCCCCCCTGTTGGATCGCGCAGGCAGTAAGACACGAGTCGAGTGACAGTCAGCTCTTGGTTTATTGGCAAGGCATAAAGTAAATCCGGACTGGCTCTCTGGGCCAGGGGAGCCCTCTTTTATGGGATTCCCCTGGCTTGTAATCACACAATTCCATTGGCTGGCAAGACCCTGTTGCTAGTTAGCCAACCAGCAACGGGC
>NW_015392659.1:0-2358 GCF_001527695.2 Protobothrops mucrosquamatus
TGAAGAATGTTGATGTCTGCTGCCAAAGCAAAGCCATTTTGGGTGGGATTTTGCCCAGGAGTTCAATGATCCGAGCCACGTGATCTGAAAGGCATAGAAAAAGCAGAGCCCAGATGTAGGTTTAGGTCAGGGGTAGGCAACTTTGGCTCTTTTATGACTCGTGGACTTCAACTCCCAGAATTCCTGAGCCAGCATGGCTTAGCTTGGAAACCTCTCCCTTTCCCCTCAGCATGGCTGGCTCAGGAATTCTGGGAGTTGAAGTCCACGAGTCATAAAAGAGCCAAGGTTGCCTACCCCTGGTTTAGGTGGAAGGGATGAGCTCGCAAAAGAGGCTGCACGTGTGGACCTACCGTCGTCTCTGGAAAAACACTGGCTGCCGTGAGGTTCAAAAAGGTGCTTTCCTGTTGCCAATTCAAAAGCCTACAAGATGAAGGAGCCTTGAGTCAATCAGCTGTAAGCCGATTCAATAGATGCAAACAACACCCAGCAACGCATTTCTCTTGTTCTTGTAAATGCAAAGGTTTACTGGTAACAATGAAAGTTGCATTTCCCAGAAATTACTGTGAACATCAAGGACAAGAGGAAGCAAAAAAGGCTGATTGTTGCTGCCCTAATTCCTTTTCAAACTCTAAACTGACCCTCCTGTCTGCATATCAAAAGGTTGAGGTGGCCAAGGCTGTCTTACCTTTTTTATAGATTAGATTACCTGTCTAAGCAATATATCGATATCACAGACCGGAGGAATCTCAATACGTCACTGTTACAGGTCTGAGAAGAAGCTACCCGGGGTTAGAGATCTGTTCTTTCAGGCCTTCATTTTGTTATGAGGTAATCCTCGACTTATGACAATTGGGACCGGAATTCCGGATGTAAGTCAATGCAGTCATCATAGGACTGGACTTGATTTTATGACCATTTTTTACCATGGCCGTTAAGTAAATCATACAGTTAAGTGAATCACACAGTAATTTAGGGAATCTGGCTCCTACAGTTGACTTTTAATTTATTTATTTGTATCCTGCCTTTACTATTTTTACAAATAATTCAAGGTGACAAACGCATGCAACACATCTTCCCCTTGAAGTTTTTCCCACAGCAACAACAACAACTCTGTGAGGTGAGTTGGGTTGAGCTATAGTGACTGGCCCAAGGTCACCCAGCAATTTCCAAAAAGCAAAGTTTGGTCCAGCAGTTAAGGCACCAAGCTAAAAAAACCCCAGAGATTGTGAATTCAAGTCCTGCATTAGCCATGAAAGCCAGCTGGGTGATCTTGGGCCAGCTGGCTTTCATGGCTAATGCAGGACTTGAATGGCTGGCTCAGGAATTCTGGGAGTTGAAGTCCACGAGTCATAAAAGAGCCAAGATTGCCTACCCCTGTCCTAGAATGTGTCAGTCCTGAGGCACAAAGAGATACCTGACAATGACAGGTAACCTTCTACTTATGACCATAATGGAACCTGCCCATTACGGAACTTCAGATCTGGGTCGTAAGTCCCCTTTTTCAGGTAGGGAATCAAGCAACCGTTTGTAAATCGGGGACTGGCTGAACACAGAAAATAAGACTAAATAAAAGAAGACATTCCAGGGACTGGCCACCAGTGTCTTTATCTCTGGTAATCAGCTTATCTCCCAGGTTCAGCTCTAAATAGATGGCCGAAATTCCACAGGCCAGCATCACCATGGCGTTCCTGCTACAAAGATTAGCCAGGAGTCTTTTCCTACCAAGCAGGCGGTGCTCCAGATATCAGCTGGGGTGCTGTAATCTAATCCAAGGAGAACCTCCAGAGCTCTGTAGGGCTGGGTCTGGATCTTTTGGGAGAATGGTTTATACTGGAATAGAAGAAACAAACAATGGAGATCTTGAGGGTGGATCCTCACACATCCCTTTAGATCCGAGTGATGCTCTAGTAAGCCAACCATCCCAAGGACTGGGTGTGCTTAGACAGGATCATGTACCCTGTAAGATCCTCAAAGAACACCAAATTTATTGTGGAGTTAATAATAATAATAATAATAATAATAATTTAATTTATATACCGCCCTTCTCCCGCAGGACTCAGGGCGGTGCACAGCATATTAAAAACAAGTACAGATACAAATACAAAAAATATAAACCCCTATAAAACCAAATTAAAAACCAAATATTAGAAGCTGTATTTCAATTAAAATTATTCTTAAAATCATCCCTAAGTAAAATCCTCCCTAGGTCAGGCCCGCTTGCTGGAAAAGCCATGTCTTGAGGGCGCGGCGGAAAGTAAGGAGATCCGGAATCGTCCGGATCTCGGGGGGTAGTTCGTTCCAGAGGGTGGGGGCACCCACAGAGAAGGCCCTCCCCCTGGGGGTCGCCAGCCGACATTG
>NW_015392659.1:3144-18362 GCF_001527695.2 Protobothrops mucrosquamatus
AGACCCGTACGGCCTCCAGGCAACGGGTCATCACGTCAAGGGCATCGTTGGGGTGGCCTGGGGTGGAAATGTACAGCTGCGTATCATCAGCGTACTGATGGAAATCCACCCCAAAGCCACGAATGATCTCCCCCAGCGGCTTTACATAAATATTGAACAAAAGGGGGGAGAGGACCGACCCCTGAGGCACCCCACAAGTCAGGGGTCTAGGAGTCGACCTCTGTCCCCCTGCCAATACAGACTGCGTACGGTCGGTGAGGAAGGAGGAGAACCACCGCATAACGGTGCCTCCCACTCCTAACCCACCTGGAGAGCCATCTGTTTGAAGAAAGGCAGAAGTGTTTAGATTTAACACTGAGTTACGAGAAAAGGTGACTAAGGCTGCAACCCTCAGCAGAAGTTCCATTAACATAGTTAATAGATTTATTTCTGAATAAGCATGTATTCCAAGGGATAGAAGTTTATAAAGATGGAGGCGGGATTCTAACCATGGTGGCGCAGGTGTTAGAATGCAGTATGCAGGCTAACTCTGCCCACTGCCAAAAGTTCGATCCTGACCGGTTCAGCTTTCCATCCTTCCAAGGTGGGTAAAATGAGGACCCGGATTGTTGGGCGGCAATATGCTGACTCTGTAAACTGCTTAGAGAGGGCTGCAAAGCACTGTGAAGCGGTATATAAATGTAAGTGCTTTTGCTATTGCTATCCAGCGGCGGCACCGGATCTGAAAAAAACCCTAGCTCTCACTTCTAAGCACTTCTAAGCAACATTGAAACTCATGGGTAACCACAGGTAGTCCTCAACTTATGCTGCTCATAAGGGTGAGGACTGATCATGACTTTTTTCAGTGGTGTGGTAATTTCAAACGGTCACTAAACAAATGGATGATGTAAGTTGAGGACTACCCGTACATACATCATTTTTAAAACTTGCATGCCCCAAACTGCAATAACTGGCTTTTATATCTTGAGAAATGAAATTATACAAATTCATGGAAATCAAGCTTGTGAATATTTAATGCAGGGGTCTTCAAACTTGGCCACTTTAAGACTTGTGGACTTCAACTCCCAGCATGTCTGGCTGAGGAATTCTGGGAGTTGAAGTCCACAAGTCTTAAAGTTGCCAAGTTTGTGCTTGAGAACCATTATTTCTTATTTGTTTTTAGTTGGTTTGTAGCCAGGATTGACAGGTTCTAGTCACCAAGTCATCTCAGGCATCTAAGTCATTAAACTACATTTTATGGCTTACAGCAGAGGTCCCCAAACTTTTGGGCACCAGGGACCAGTTACATGGTGAGAGGTTTTTCCGCAGACCGGAAAGGGTGTGGTTTTGTGTGTTGCCTGCATCCTGAAGATGGGGCTTTGCTTGTTTGTGCGGCCCGGTTGCTGGCATGCCACGGCCCGGTACCGGTCCATAGACCGGGGGTTGGGGACCCCTGGCTTACAGGGTTGTGTGGGTCCAGCCAGTTATGGCACCATGCCAAGAGCACGAAGTGTGAACCCACTCAAAAAGTTCTGTTTTCAGATGTGGGGAAAAGAAGTCAGCACAAGGGGAGAGGTTGGTATATAGACTCACGGTCCAGCATGCACTTCCCAGGTCTGCAATTTTCACTCCCATTTTCATTAGGTTGCAGCAGTCCAGAAGAGGCGCTGGGCCATCTAGAGCAAAGCCACACAAAGAAATCAGCTGAAGATCTTTCTTGGAGGTCCAACTGCACCTCCAACCCCAGTTCAAATCTGTCATATAGTACCATCGATCCCAGTTGCGGCTGTAGTTGGGGCATCTGCAGAGGAAGGGCCAAAATGTCAAGGTGATGCCTACAATCACCTAATCACCACCTCTCTTTTTTTAGCACCCTGTCCCGTTGCAGTTCAGGTGGGACCAGCTGCCATTAAACTCTCCCCATCCTGAACCAGCTTTTCTGCCTTTTATCTTCACCAGGTAGAAAAAAGATTTCATACTTGATTGGTTTTCCTTGGTCCCTCCCCTTTTTGAACCATGTCTTTCAGAGGGCAAGCTATTATTCCAACTTGAGTTCAGCCGAAGAGAAATATACAATACTGTATAGATGCAATAAATGCAATACATAATGAATCCTTGTCACTTAAAAACTTAGGAGATTCCAGAAATCAGAGCGGGGGCCTCTTGTGGCCAAAGATGTGTTCAACTAGTGAGCTATGATTGAGTTTTGGTTTTTTGGTTTTTTGATTGGGAGAGTGACCACAGTTTGTAAAACGAAAAGCAGTCCACAATGTAGTTGGTTTTTGGTAGCCATGTGAGAGCTGTAGGGTACTTGATAAACGGAATGAGTGATATTCAAAACAAAAGCTAACTCTATATTATAGGCTGCAAAATCCGGACAGCCACGAGATCACAGCAAAGAAGTTGTCCAGATTTCTTGCAGCCAAAGTGTGGTAGCCCTCCTGTCCTTGAGGCCACCCAGTGAAATCATT
Organism: Protobothrops mucrosquamatus; assembly: GCF_001527695.2. Classification (NCBI taxonomy): domain Eukaryota; kingdom Metazoa; phylum Chordata; class Lepidosauria; order Squamata; family Viperidae; genus Protobothrops; species Protobothrops mucrosquamatus. The sequence goes on from NW_015392659.1 coordinate 5,595, forward strand.
CATGGAACAGAGCATGATTTAAAAATGCTGCATGTCTCTCTGCCTCTGGATACTGGTTCTTCCTGCCTAAAAGAAGGCTGGGGATCCAGAGCCCTCCTCCTGAATATGGATTCCAGGTCCTTTCAGACTCAGGCTAGGTAGCATGGCTAATCGTCAGGGAAGATGGGAGCTGGAATCCAAACGCAGGCGGCCACAGGGAGGATTGTCCAAGAGCAGAATGACGCCTGGTCTCTGGTCTCCATCCATGTCCTCTCTGCATCTCTCATCATCTTCTACACAGTGGAAATGTTTCACTGTGCCTAAAGGCTCGCTGGCTTTGGACGTGCTCCCTACAGGGAGCTCCTGAGACTCCCGAGAGAGCACGTGCTGCTTAGAAATGGCCACCCTCTCCACGCTTTGTTTCCCAAGCCCAAACGTACCTCCTGTCCTGGGTTTGTGGTTTCCTCCCAGGCTGTGTTGCAAAGAAACCATGTTGTGCAGGCTTTCTTCAGTAACATACAGCAGGATGTTCTCTGGTTTGATGTCTGTGTGGATGATGCGACATTCCTTATGCAGGAAATGTAAACCTTGGAGTATCTGCAGTAGCCAGATGTGAAAGGCGGTCAGTGGCCCAAATTCTATGCACTGATAGCGACTCACAAGTCAGCCTTGATCCCTGGCAATGATCATTGGTAGGGCATAAAATTTTCTTGACCACAGGATAACAGCGGTTTGCCCTTCTTTCACTGTCAAGCATAGCTTTTAACCACCCCAAGACTAACCAGTTCTAACTCTGCTTTGCTTCTATGCACTCTCTAGACTGGCCCGCCCCAGTGTTAACTAGAAAAGGTTTTGCCTCTGTTTATTTCTGAAAACTCCTTTGTGTTTAAATTGTTTCTTCTCAGGCCTCTGATTCGGATCAAGGGAAAGCAGGTTTAAAATGGCCATCCAGAGACTCTGCTTTTTCCCCACAGTGACTAGCTTTAGGCATCAGAGCCATAATGTGCTGATTGGTTTTGGCATGGCCATTGTGGTTTGTTAGCCGTTGCTTCCGGCTTAGCCTGTTGAGTGAATTATGCCAATTATGATTTAAACACATTCAAGATCAGCACTGCCTGTGAACAAAACAAACTCTCATCCCTGTGGAGATAACCAGTGTTGAGCAGAGATACCTTGTCCTCAGTTGTGAGTCTGCTAGAACAGCGGTCCCCAACCTTTCCGGTTCTGTGGACCAGCAGTGGAGATGGCAGCCAGGGGCGGGGGGCAGGGGATAGTTTTGTGTACACAACCTAATCCCGCACATGTGCAAATGGAGCTTTGTGTGCTTGTCTGCCACTTGCATGCCCCGCTTTCCAACAGGCCATGGACTAGTAGCGGTCCACAGATCAGGGGTTGGGGACCCCTGTACTAGAAGTTGCTTCCATTCCATGGGGGGGGGGGGGAAGGAAGAGAATAGGCAACCAGCTAGTCCCTCTGGGCAGTACAGTTCCCAAAAATTTTAGGTACTGACTCTTGGTTCAGGGTGTAGCACCAACCTAGAATTCAGAAGGCTAGGGAATGACTGTGTGCTGTATATATTTGTGTCAAAATCTGCAAGATGCAAGGTGTAGTATTGTGACTGAAGCCCTACCCATTGTGTACATGCCCGCAAAGGAGGGTAGTGACGATGGATCACAATGCCACACCTGCTACCCTGCAGATTGTGATGCGCCCTCCCCAAAAGCTGCTTCTTTCCATTCTTCAGCTCTCAGGTGAAGTTCTACTCACCTGGCGCATGGCCTTCTTGACAAAGGGCAGAGGGAGGCCTTGGAAGCCTCGGATGCTCAGCAAAGTCTGCAGCGAAGGTCCCAGCAGCTCCATCACTAAGCACACATGTGGGGCCAAGTCAGGGATCCACTAACTGAGAACGTTCCTCTAATTCTGAAGTTGCTCTAAAAGGGGGAGGTGGGGCATGGAGATGGGAGGGGAACCTTTTAGCATGGTATCCCATAAAATGCCCACTGAGACAGTCATGGGCAAGCTCAAGGCTATGGGGCTTTCCAGGCAAAGTTTTTGTTCTGCAAAACTGCATCCAGTTTTGGTCGCTACCACAATATGAAAAAAGATGTTGAGACTGTAGATCAGGGGTAGGCAACCTTGGCTCTTTTATGACTCGTGGACTTCAACTCCCAGAATTCCTGAGCCAGCCATGCTGAGAGGAAAGGGAGAGTTTCCAAGCTGAGCCATGGTGGCTCAGGAATTCTGGGAGTTGAAGTCCACGAGTCATAAAAGAGCCAAGGTTGCCTACCCCTGGGCTAGACAGAGTATAGACAGGAGCAACAGAGATGATTAGGGGACTGGAGGCTAAAACATATAAGGAACGGTTGCTGGAATTGGGTATGCTAGTTTAATGAGAAGGATGAGGGGGGACATGATAGTAGTGTCCCAATGTCTCAGGGGCTGCCACAAAGAAGAGGGAGTCAAGTTATTCTCTAAAGCGCCTGAAGGCAGGACAAGAAGCAACAGATGGAAACTAACCAAAGAGAAAAGCAACCTAGAACTAAGGAGAAACTTCCTGACAGTGAGAACAATTAACCAGTGGAACAACCTGCCTCCAGAAACTGTGAATGCTCCAACACTGGAAGTTTTTAAGAAGAGACTGGACAGCCATTTGTCTGAAACGGTATAGGGTTTCCTGCCTGAGCAGGGATTGGACCTCCACGGTTTCTTCTAACTCTGTTATTGTGTTAAAAACTGTTCCCATGAACGGGTGGATACCCATTGCAGGAATCCCTGATTACATTGACCGTTGTAATGTTTTGGCTCTTCAGTATGTAATTTTGATTTCTTCTACTATCCTATGCCACCGCCCTCCCCAAGACTCTTTTGGGATTGCAGCAGGTTGAAATGTTTCTACATTTCAACCAAGTAGATTATTGAAATGAAAGTTAAAAGATCTCCCCTGCCTGTCTGCAGTTTTCCAGCCAAAGCCACAAATTCACTGACAGGAGGGAACAGAGAAACCATGTTTAGTCAAGTTCCCTGTCAGGGACAGGCTACGTTTGATGCGACTCTTCCCTCAAACTGTCTGCCCTGGCAGAGAAATCGCTCTTCTGTCAAGCTGCCACACAGAGGTAGGAGAACAGCCGCAGTGCTATTTCATCACCTCTCTGACGAGTTCGGTCTTCTTGGGCTTTTTCCAAGCTGTCACTTGATCAGCAGCGCTTAGCCCAGAACTGTTTTCAGCCCAGTTCCCTGGGGACACGTTCCAAGAAAGAGGAAACCTTTCCCACCACTTTCTGCATCCTCACCTTCGCTCCCTTTCCTTGTGGGCCTTATCTCTTGCAAATGGAGCCTGAGAACAGATGTCCTCTCCCTAATGCAGGGGTAGGCAACCTTGGCTCTTTTATGACTCGTGGACTTCAACTCCCAGAATTCCTGAGCCAGCCATGCTGAGGGGAAAGGGAGAGGTTTCCAAGCTGAGCCATGCTGGCTCAGGAATTCTGGGAGCTGAAGTCCACGAGTCATAAAAGAGTCGAGGTTGCCTACCACCTGCATCTGTGCAAACCACATAAAAGCACTGTCACTGAATAAAACATAAATAAAAATCAAGTGATATTTTTCTTCTTGTCCTCAATTTTACCGTTTGGCCGGGTGTATCTTTAATAATAATAATAATAATAATAATAATAATAATAATAATAATAATAATAATAATAATAATAATAATAATAATAATAATAATAATAATAGTAAAGTTGGAAGGGACCTTGGAGGTCATCTAGTCCAACCTCCTGCTCAGGCAGGAAACCCTATACCATTTCGGACAAATGGCTGTCCAGTCTCTTCTTAAAAACTTCCAGTGTGTTATAGATGGCATCTGGATCCTAAAAAGTTGTCTTGTATGTATCCTAATTTACAGCCCAAATGTTGGAGATGTGGTAGCTTGGATNTGAAGAATGTTGATGTCTGCTGCCAAAGCAAAGCCATTTTGGGTGGGATTTTGCCCAGGAGTTCAATGATCCGAGCCACGTGATCTGAAAGGCATAGAAAAAGCAGAGCCCAGATGTAGGTTTAGGTCAGGGGTAGGCAACTTTGGCTCTTTTATGACTCGTGGACTTCAACTCCCAGAATTCCTGAGCCAGCATGGCTCAGCTTGGAAACCTCTCCCTTTCCCCTCAGCATGGCTGGCTCAGGAATTCTGGGAGTTGAAGTCCACGAGTCATAAAAGAGCCAAGGTTGCCTACCCCTGGTTTAGGTGGAAGGGATGAGCTCGCAAAAGAGGCTGCACGTGTGGACCTACCGTCGTCTCTGGAAAAACACTGGCTGCCGTGAGGTTCAAAAAGGTGCTTTCCTGTTGCCAATTCAAAAGCCTACAAGATGAAGGAACCTTGAGTCAAACAGCTGTAAGCCGATTCAAATGATACAAACAACACCCAACAACACATTTCTCTTGTTCTTGTAAATGCAAAGGTTTACTGGTAACAATGAAAGTTGGATTTCCCAGAAATTACTGTGAACATCAAGGACAAGAGGAAGCAAAAAAGGCTGATTGTTGCTGCCCTAATTCCTTTTCAAACTCTAAACTGACCCTCCTGTCTGCATATCAAAAGGTTGAGGTGGCCAAGGCTGTCTTACCCTTTTTATAGATTAGATTACCTGCCTAAGCAATATATCGATATCACAGACCGGAGGAATTTCAATACGTCACTGTCACAGGTCTGAGAAGAAGCTAACCGGGGTTAGAGATCTGTTTTTTCAGTCCTTCATTTTGTAATGAGGTAATCCTCGACTTACGACAATTGGGACCGGAATTCCGGATGTAAGTCAGTGCAGGCTGGACCTGATTTTGTGACCATTTTTACCATGGTCACAAAATCAGTCATCGTGGGACTGGACCTGATTTTGTGACCATTTTTACCATGGCCATTAAGTAAATCATACGGTTAAGTGAATCACACAGTCATTTAGGGAATCTGGCTCCCACAGTTGACTTTTAATTTATTTATTTGTATCCTGCCTTTACTATTTTTACAAATAATTCAAGGTGACAAACGCATGCAACACATCTTCCCCTTGAAGTTTTTCCCACAGCAACAACAACAACTCTGTGAGGTGGGTTGGGTTGAGCTATAGTGACTGGGCCCAAGGTCACCCAGCAATTTCCAAAAAGCAAAGTTTGGTCCAGCGGTTAAGGCACCAGGCTAAAAAAACCCCAGAGATTGTGAATTCAAGTCCTGCATTAGCCATGAAAGCCAGCTGGATGACCTTGGGCCAGCTGACTTTCATGGCTAATGCAGGACTTGAATGGCTGCCTCAGGAATTCTGGTAGTTGAAGTCCACGAGTCATAAAAGAGCCAAGATTGCCTACCCCTGTCCTAGAATGTGTCAGTCCTGAGGCACAAAGAGATACCTGACAATGACAGGTAACCTTCTACTTATGACCATAATGGAACCTGCCCATTACGGAACTTCAGATCTGGGTCGTAAGTCCCCTTTTTCAGGTAGGGTATCAAGCAACCGTTTGTAAATCGGGGACTGGCTGAACACAGAAAATAAGACTAAATAAAAGAAGACATTCCAGGGACTGGCCACCAGTGTCTTTATCTCTGGTAATCAGCTTATCTCCCAGGTTCAGCTCTAAACAGATGGCCGAAATTCCACAGGCCAGCATCACCATGGCATTCCTGCTACAAAGATTAGCCAGGAGTCTTTTCCTACCAAGCAGGCGGTGCTCCAGATATCAGCTGGGGTGCTGTAATCTAATCCAAGGAGAACCTCCAGAGCTCTGTAGGGCTGGGTCTGGATCTTTTGGGAGAATGGTTTATACTGGAATAGAAGAAACAAACAATGGAGATCTTGAGGGTGGATCCTCACACATCCCTTTAGATCCGAGTGATGCTCTTGTAAGCCAACCATCCCAAGGACTGGGTGTGCTTAGACAGGATCATGTACCCTGTAAGATCCTCAAAGAACACCAAATTTATTGTGGAGTTAAGCTAGAGAGCCATCTGTTTGAAGAAAGGCAGAAGTGTTTAGATTTAACACTGAGTTACGAGAAAAGGTGACTAAGGCTGCAACCCTCAGCAGAAGTTCCATTAACATAGTTAATAGATTTATTTCTGAGTAAGCATGTATTCCAAGGGTGTGATAGAAGTTTATAAAGATGGAGGCAGGATTCTAACCATGGTGGCGCAGGTGTTAGAATGCAGTATTGCAGGCTAACTCTGCCCACTGCCAAAAGTTTGATCCTGACCGGTTCAACTTTCCATCCTTCCGAGGTGGGTAAAATGAGGACCCGGATTGTTGGGCGGCAATATGCTGACTCTGTAAACTGCTTAGAGAGGGCTGCAAAGCATTGCGAAGCAGTATATAAATGTAAGTGCTTTTGCTATTGCTATCCAGCGGCGGCACCGGATCTGAAAAAAAACCTAGCTCTCACTTCTAAGCACTTCTAAGCAACACTGAAACTCATGGATAACCACAGGTAGTCCTCAACTTATGCTGCTCATAAGGGTGAGGACTGATCATGACTTTTTTCAGTGGTGTAATTTCAAACGGTCACTAAACAAATGGACGATGTAAGTTGAGGACTACCCGTACATACATCATTTTTAAAACTTACATGCCCCAAACTGCAATAACTGGCTTTTATATCTTGAGAAATGAAATTATACAAATTCATGGAGATCAAGCCTGGGAATATTTAATGCAGGGGTCTTCAAACTTGGCCACTTTAAGACTTGTGGACTTCAACTTTCAGCATGTTTGGCTGAGGAATTCTGGGAGTTGAAGTCCACAAGTCTTAAAGTTGCCAGGTTTGTGCTAGAGAACTATTATCTCTTATTTTTTTTAGTTGGTCTGTAGCCAGGATTGACAGGTTCTAGTCACCAAGTCATCTCAGGCATCTAAGTCACTAAACTACATTTTATGGCTTACAGCAGAGGTCCCCAAACTTTTGGGCACCAGGGACCAGTTACATGGTGAGAGGTTTTTCCGCAGAACGGAAAGGGTGTGGTTTTGTGTGTTGCCTGCATCCTGAAGACGGGGCTTTGCTTGTTTGTGCAGCCCAGTTGCTGGCATGCCACGGTCCGGTACTGGTCCATGGACCAGGGGTTGGGGACCCCTGGCTTACAGGGTTCTTTGGGTCCAGCCAGTTATGGCACCATGCCAATAGCACAAAGTGTGAACCCACTCAAAAAGTTCTGTTTTCAGATGTGGGGAAAAGAAGTCAGCACAAGGGGAGAGGTTGGTATATAGACTCACGGTCCAGCATGCACTTCCCAGGTCTGCAATTTTCACTCCCATTTTCATTAGGTTGCAGCAGTCCAGAAGAGGTGCTGGGCCATCTAGAGCAAAGCCACACAAAGAAATCAGCTGAAGATCTTTCTTGGAGGTCCAACTGCACCTCCAACCCCAGTTCAAATCTGTCATATAGTAGCATCGATCCCAGTTGCGGCTGTAGTTGGGGCATCTGCAGAGGAAGGGCCAAAATGTCAAGGTGATGCCTACAATCACCTAATCACCACCTCTCTTTTTTTAGCACCCTGTCCCGTTGCAGTTCAGGTGGGACCAGCTGCCATTAATCTCTCCCCATCCCGAACCAGCTTTTCTGCCTTTAATCTTTACCAGGTAGAAAAAAGATTTCATACTTGATTGGTTTTCCCCGATCCCTCCCCTTTTTGAACCATGTCTTTCAGAGGGCAAGCTATTATTCCAACTTGAGTTTAGCCAGAGAGAAATATACAATACTGTATAGATGCAATAAATGCAATACATAATGAGTCCTTGTCACTTAAAAACTTGGGAGATTTCAGAAATCAAAGTGGGGGCCTCTTGTGGCCAAAGATGTGTTCAACTAGTGAGCTATGATTGAGTTTTGGTTTTTTGATTGGGAGAGTGACCACAGTTTGTAAACGAAAAACAGTATACAATGTAGTTGGTTTTGGGTAGCTATGTGAGAGACGTAGGGTACTTGATAAACGGAATGAGTGATATTCAAAACAAAAGCTAACCCTATATTATAGGCTGCAAAATCCGGACAGCCACTAGATCACAGCAAAGAAGTTGTCCAGATCTCTTGCAACCAAAGTGTGGTAGCCCTCCTGCCCTTGAGGCCACCCAATGAAATCATTCATGGAACACAGCATGATTTAAAAATGCTGCATGTCTCTCTGCCTCTGGATTCTGGTTCTTCCTGCCTAAAAGAAGGCTGGGGATCCAGAGCCCTCCTCCTGAATATGGATTCCAGGTCCTTTCAGACTCAGGCTAGGTAGCATGGCTAATTGTCAGGGAAGATGGGAGCTGGAATCCAAACGCAGGCGGCCACAGGGAGGATTGTCCAAGAGCAGAATGATGCCTGGTCTCTGGTCTCCATCCCACCATTAGACGTTGATAAGAGCTGTGGGGTAGCTTGTCCTCTCTGCATTTCCCATCATCTTCTACATCAGTGGTGGCGAACCTATGGCATGAGTGCCAGAGGCGGCACTCAGAGCCCTCTCTGTGGGCACACACACCATGCCCCTGAGATGACAACTGTCCCTCTTCAACCAGCTGCTCGCTAACTCACTGAGGTCCCATGTGGCCGGATGCATCCCGGCACGGCTGGTTTCCCCCCCCCCCCCCCCCCCCGTCCCATACCTCCTGGCTTCGCATGCTCTCCTTTTCCCGGGCACGGCCCACTGCATCACCTCCTCAGCTGTTGGCTGGCCCTCCAGCTCAGAGGTGGCTTCTCTGAACTGCTGGCAGTGGGCTGCAGACCCCCAGAGTGCACCGGTCAAGGGGCCGGCAGGCTGTGGCTACTGACGGACACTGTCAGCCCCCATGCGCTCACTGGCCTCTGTGTGTGGGGGCTGATGGTGTCAGGCAGCAGCTGCCCCTGCCTCGCCTTGCCCTGCGACAATGGCACCCCCGCCCTGCCTCGCCTTGCCTCACTCCACAGGACGAGCTTCCTACCCACCGCCCCACCTGCCAGAGACCCCCTGGATCTCTCCCAACCCTGCCTGGGCCCCATAGGCGTCCCTACCCACGAGCAACATCGAGGTGACCACGCCCACCTTGGCCACACCCACCCACTCTGCCATGACCAGCACAGCTACGCCCACCCAGTGGGGCACGCCCACCTGGCACCCGTGATAAATAAGTGGATTTGGGGTTGCAGTTTGGGCACTCGGTCTCTAAAAGGTTCGCCATCAGTGTTCTACACAGTAGAAATGTTTCACTGTGCCTCGCTGGCTTTGGACGCGCTCCTTACAGGGAGCTCCTGAGACTCCCGAGAGAGCACGTGCTTCTTAGAAATGGCTACCCTCTCCACGCCTTCTTTCCCAAGCCCAAACGTACCTCCTGTCCTGGGTTTGTGGTTTCCTCCCAGGCTGTGTTGCAAAGCAACCATGTTGTGCAGGCTTTCTTCAGTAACATACAGCAGGATGTTCTCTGGTTTGATGTCTGTGTGGATGATGCGACATTCCTTATGCAGGAAATGTAAACCTTGGAGTATCTGCAGTAGCCAGATGTGAAAGGCGGTCAGTGGCCCAAATTCTATGCACTGATAACGACTCACAAGTCAGCCTTGATCCCTGGCAATGATCTTTGGTAGGCCATAAAATTTTCTTGACCACAGGATAACAGCAGTTTGCCCTTCTTTCACTGTCAAGTATAGCTTTTAACCACCCCAAGACTAACCAGTTCTAACTCTGCTTTGCTTCTATGCACTCTCTAGACTGGCCCGCCCCAGTGTTAACTAGAAAAGGTTTTGCCTCTGTTTATTTCTGAAAACTCCTTTGTGTTTAAATTGTTTCTTCCCAGGCCTCTGATTCGGATCAAGGGAAAACAGGTTTAAAATGGCCATCCAGAGACTCTGCTTTTCCCCCACGGTGGCTAGCTTTAGGCATCAGAGCCATAATGTGGCTGATTGGTTTTGGCATGGCCATTGTGGTTTGTTAGCCGTTGCTTCCGGCTTAGCCTGTTGAGTGAATTATGCCAATTATGATTTAAACACATTCAAGATCAGCACAGCCTGTGACCAAAACAAACGCTCATCCCTGTGCAGATAACCAATGTTGAGCAGAGATACCTTGTCCTCAGTTGTGAGTCTCCTAGAACAGCGGTCCCCAACCTTTCCGGTTCTGTGGACCAGCAGTGGAGATGGCAGCCAGGGGCGGGGGCGGGAGGGGATAGTTTCGTGTACACAACCTAATCCCGCACATGCACAAATGGAGCTTTGTGTGCTTGTCTGCCACTTGCATGTCCCGCTTTCCAACAGGCCATGAACCAGTAGTAGTCCACAGATCAGGGGTTGAGGACCCCTGTACTAGAAGTTGCTTCCATTCCATGGGGGGGGGAGGAAGAGAATAGGCAACCAGATAGTCCCTCTGGGCAGTACAGTTCCCAAAAATTTTAGGTACTAACTCTTGGTTCAGGGTGTAGCACCAACCTAGAATTCAGAAGGCTACGGAATGACTGTGTGCTGTATATGTGTATGTGTCAAAATCTGCAAGGTGTAGTATTGTGACTGAAGCCCTACCCATTGTGTACATGCCCGCAAAGGAGGGTGGTGACGATGGATCACAATGCCACACCTGCCACCCTGCAGATTGTGATGCGCCCTCCCCAAAAGCTGCTTCTTTCCATTCTTCAGCTCTCAGGTGAAGTTCTACTCACCTGGCGCATGGCCTTCTTGACAAAGGGCAGAGGGAGGCCTTGGAAGCCTCGGATGCTCAGCAAAGTCTGCAGCGAAGGTCCCAGCAGCTCCATCACTAAGCACACATGTGGGGCCAAGTCAGGGATCCACTAACTGAGAACGTTCCTCTAATTCTGAAGTTGCTCTAAAAGGGGGAGGTGGGGCATGGAGATGGGAGGGGAGCCTTTTAGCATGGTACCCCATAAAATGCCAACTGAGACAGTCAAGGGCAAACTCAAGGCTATGGGGGTTTCCAGGCAAAGTTTTTGTTCTTCAAAATTGCATCCAGTTTTGGTGGCTACCACAATATGAAAAAAAGATGTTGAGACTGTAGATCAGGGGTAGGCAACCTTGGCTCTTTTATGACTCGTGGACTTCAACTCCCAGAATTCCTGAGCCAGCCATGCTGAGAGGAAAGAGAGAGTTTCCAAGCTGAGCCATGCTGGCTCAGGAATTCTGGGAGTTGAAGTCCACAAGTCATAAAAGAGCCAAGGTTGCCTACCCTTGTTCTAGACAGAGTATAGAGAGGAGCAACAGAGATGATTAGGGGACTGGAGGCTAAAACATATAAAGGACGGTTGCTGGAATTGGGTATGTCTAGTTTAATGAGGAGAAGGATGAGGGGGGACATGATAGCAGTGTTCCAATATCTCAGGGGCTGCCACAAAGAAGAGGGAGTCAAGCTATTCTCCAAAGCGCCTGAAGGCAGGACAAGAAGCAACGGATGGAAACTAACCGAAGAGAGAAGCAACCTAGAACTAAGGAGAAATTTTCTGACAGTTAGAACAATTAATCAGTGGAACAGCCTGTCTCCAGAAGATGTGAATGCTCCAATACTGGAAGTTTTTTAAGAAGAGACTGGACAGCCATTTGTCTGAAACAGTATAGGGTTTCCTGCCTGAGCAGGGATTGGACCTCCACGGTTTCTTCTAACTCTGTTATTGTGTTAAAAACTGTTCCCATGAACGGGTGGATACCCATTGCAGGAATCCCTGATTACATTGACCATTGTAATGTTTTGGCTCTTCAGTATGTAATTTTGATTTCTTCTACTATCCTATGCCACCGCCCCCTCCCCCCAAGATTCCTTTGGGATTGCAGCAGGTTGAAATGTTGCTAAACAACCAAGTAGATTATTGAAATGAAAGTTAAAAGATCTCCCCTGCCTGTCTGCAGTTTTCCAGCCAAAGCCACAAATTCACTGACAGGAGGGAACAGAGAAACCATGTTTAGTCAAGCTCCCTGTCAGGGACAGGCCACGTTTGACGCGGCTCTTCCCTCAAACTGTCTACCCTGGCAGAGAAATCGCTCTTCTGTCAAGCTGCCACACAGAGGTAGGAGAACAGCCGCAGTGCTATTTCATCACCTCTCTGACGAGTTCGGTCTTCTTGGGCTTTTTCCAAGCTGTCATTTGATCAGCAGCGCTTAGCCCAGAACTGTTTTCAGCCCAGTTCTCTGAGGACGCGTTCCAAGTAAGAGGAAACCTTTCCCACCACTTTCTGCATCCTCACCTCCGCTCCCTTTCCTTGTGGGCCTTATCTCTTGCAAATGGAGCCTGAGAGCAGATGTCCTCTCCCTAATGCAGGGGTAGGCAACCTTGGCTCTTTCATGACTCGTGGACTTCAACTCCCAGAATTCCTGAGCCAGCCATGCTGAGGGGAAAGGGAGAGGTTTCCAAGCTGAGCCATGCTGGCTCAGGAATTCTGGGAGTTGAAGTCCACCAGTCATAAAAGAGCCAAGGTTGCCTACTACCTGCATCTGTACAAACCACATAAAAGCACTGTCACTGAATAAAAAAAATAAAAATCAAGTGATATTTTTCTTCTTGTCCTCAATTTTACCATTTGGCCGGGTGTATCTTTAATAATAATAATAATAATAATAATAATAATAATAATAATAATAATAATAATAATAATAATAATAATAATAATAAAGTTGGAAGGGACCTTGGAGGTCATCTAGTCCAACCTCCTGCTCAGGCAGGAAACCCTATACCATTTCGGACAAATGGCTGTCCAGTCTCTTCTTAAAAACTTCCAGTGTGTTATAGATGGCATCTGGATCCTAAAAAGTTGTCTTGTATGTATCCTAATTTACAGCCCAAATGTTGGAGATGTGGTAGCTTGGAT
>NW_015392659.1:18554-30736 GCF_001527695.2 Protobothrops mucrosquamatus
ACAATATGGATATTCTATTGTTTAATAATTAGGATACTAATTTGTTTATGTTTTAATTATTATTATTATATTTATGTTAAAGGGGAGTTAAAGCGCATTATGGACTTGGTTATTTATATAGTTGGTTAATGTTAGTTAGATTATGATTATTATATTTGTAACCCTGTATTCAGCTCTGGGAAGTGGGGGAGGGAGAGGGAGGGTTTAGGGTGGGTTGGTTTTGGGGTTTATATTGTAACTTTTATAAAACTTTTAAATTAAAAAAAAAAAACAACTTCCAATGTTGGAGCATTCACCGCTTCTGGAGGCAGGTTGTTCCATCTTGTTGCCTTTCGTTTTACGGATTGGCCAGGCCTTGATCCCAGAAGACGGGCTTTTTCTGCAGTGGCTCCTGCAGCTTCTCTTCGGAGATTAGAACGGCCCCAACCCTGTTAGCCTTTCATAGGGCCCTAAAAACCTGGCAATGTTTCCGTGATTGGAGAGGGGGGGTGGCTGCATGTGTTAAGGGCCCCGTTTCCTGGCTACGTTGGTAACTAAGTATCTTGCTCCTATGTATATTTAATTTGGATGTTTTTAATGTTTTAAAATGTTTTTAGTATTTTTGATTGTAATATTTTTTGGGGGAATTGTAAGCCACCCAGAATCATTGACTGGCTATAGAAATTGAGTGAGTAAATAAATAAACTATCTCCTGTGCCCAGAAGCCACCAGTAGCCTTGTCAATGTTACTTCCCCCAACCTGAAACTCTCCAGGTGTATGGAACTACAGTTCCCATCCACAGTTCCCATCGGATAAGGAGTGTTGTAGTCCATCGCAGAAGGAGGACGCTCGGTTGGGGGAGAATGCGTTCAGAAAATGCAAGGCTGGCCCGGTGGCCTCATGGTTCCTGGGCTATCAACCAAAGGACATCCCAAAAGGCAAGTGGACTTGTTTTTCCTTGAAGACGTTTCGCTTCTCATCCAAGAAGCTTCTTCGGTTCTGAAATCAGAAGTCAGAACTGAAGAAGCTGCTTGGATGAGAAGCGAAACGTCCTCAAGGAAAAAGCAAGTCTGGCTGCCTTTTGAAAAAGCACCTTTGGGACAACCCATGATCTGGATGACTAAGAATCTCCGTAGACAGCCAAAGGATATGGAAGCCATTTTCTCCAATCATTTTGAAATCATCCAAAAGGTGGATGATGCAATCGCTGCCTCGGTCTTTCCTCCGCTTGCTATTCACCTGTCGAAAGAGGAAGAAGAAGGATTACCCAACCAAGAAAGCTACAGTCTTTTCCCTTGTCATCCTAGAATGCAAAGCAGGGAACTGCAGGCTTAACTTACAGGAAGAGAGATTTGGCTGAGGGTTAAAAAAACAACAACCTGGAAATGTAAGAGCAGCTTAGCAGGGAAACTAAGTACCAAAGAGGTGGTGGATTGTACTTCTCTGGATGTGTTCCAACAGGCTAGATAGCCATCTGTTAGGGATGTTTTAATTTAAATTCCTTCACTGAACAAAAGTTTGGACTGAATGACTCCTGCCAGCTGTATAATTGTACAGAATTTATGCAAATTATTCGTTTTTAGAGTCTCTTGAACTTCCCTCAGTCTGTAATTTAGGCATAATTGGAATCTAGATTTATATACACGAGCAGGCCCTGGAAAAATCCAGCTTGTCCTTTATGGAGCACAGAAAAGGTAGACCTGCCTATTGCATGCTGAGCTACTACATAGACACACTGGCTGAAGTTGCTGTAGATTAGGAATAACAGGTCGGCAACAGGTATTCTGTACCTTTATTGGAGAAGAATAATGCCTGTCTCAACAAGCCTTGTGAATCAAGGCGGGATGAACTAGCTAGCAGGATCATCTGGATAGACACCTCCCACTTTCTGCTGTTCACTGATCCTCCTGATGCCTTGACCTCATCAAGGCTGCTCAAGAGAGGTGAGAGAAATGTGGGCAAAATGGTGGGGCAGTTGAAAATACAAAGGATCAGGAAGAGATTCTGCAGGCCAGATAGGTCACTCTGATGGGCCAAAATAGAATTGTGGGTAGTGGTAGGATTCAAATATGTAAACAACCGGTTCTCTGTGTGGATGCCGCTTCCGGAAGTCTGTTCTGGGCCTGGGCAACAAAAAATTAGCTACCGGTTCTGCCGAAGTGGTGCAAACTGGCTGAACCCCACCACTGCTTGTGGGTCAGAGGTTGCCTGCATTCCTTTATAGCAGTGTTTCTCAACCTTGGCAGCTGGAAGAGGTGTGGACTTCTTGGAGTTGAAGTCCACACCTCTTCAAAATACCAAGGTTGAGAAACACTGCTCTATAGAATCTCAAGACTGGCGTTCAGATTGCATTCATCCTGATTCATCCTGAAGAATGGTTGCAGGAATTGGGTATGTCTACTCTAGTGAAAAGAAGGAATAGGGGTGACATAATAGCGGTGTTCCAATATTTGAGGTGCTGCCACAATGCAGAGGGAGGGTCAACCTATTTTCCAAAGCACCAGAAGGCAAGACAAGAAGCAATGGGTGGAAACTAATCAAAGAGAGAAGCAACCTGGAACTAAGGAGAAATTTCCTAACAGTGAGGACAGTTAACCAGTGGAATGGCTTGCCTTCAGAAGTTGTGGGTGCTGCATCATTGGAGGCTTTTAAGATGAGATCGAGCAACCAACTGTCTGGAATGGTATAGGGTCTCCTGCATGAGCAGGGGGTTGGACTAGAAGACCTCCAAGGTCCCTTCCAGCTCTGTAATTCTGTTATTCGTTGATACTTACATAGCGAAGGAGCATGACTTCATCCAGGGCTGCCTCAGCAAAATTCTCCCCTCCTTTGGGTACCTTCACAGCCACACACCTCTTTTTCCTGAAATAAAACTCATTGCTTAAGACGAGGACAGAATAAAATATCTTTTTTCTTGGCTTTGTGTTGTTCTGAATTCCATTGGCCGCTGTTTCAGACTTTGACTTACATTTCCCCATCTGGCTATGGAAGTTCATTGATGAAACCTGCTTTCAAAGGGCAACTTTTAAAGGTAAAATGGGGTATGATGGTGGTGGCCGTGGTTCTACAAAACAATGGTTTCCTTGAAAGAACTGAATATTGAAGGGGATAGATGCTGTAGCTAGTAAGGTACAAGGAGGATATATTATCTCCTTGCCAAACAGAGAGTAGGAAATAGATGTGCGGGAGGGGAAAATGTGCTAGGCAGGTATCAGAGCCAAATCACCAGGAGCATTGAGTTCAAAGCACAGAAGAGTTTATTATTGCTACCTATACACAAGAATCTAGTCAAGTAACAGTCAAAGCTAAATTGGCACTAGATAAGAGTCAACGGAATTCATGGGGGCGGCGGCTGGACTTGTGCCTCTTGTGGCGACATAACGATTCCAAACCGATGACATGTTTAACTCTCCCTTCCAGCTCAGCCTGCTCTTTTCTTACAGCAAGATAGACATCTCACCATGGAGAGGAGGTGGCTATTAAGGATGTCTCTGTTGCAAAAAGGGGAAATCTCTCAGATCTGTACTTCCTCTGCTCCCAGGATTTCAGCGCCCATAAGCACCAATATCTGGTTCCCTAAGCCTCCCTGAGGGCTGAATCCAGAGAAAAATGCCAGACCAGCACTGACCCTCTAATTTAAGGGCTGAGCTGTTCTAGGGAAGCAAAGTCTAGAATTCTATTTTCTCTTGTAGACTGATATGAACTTATTCCCTTTACTCAGGTAGACCAGGCAGGAAACACAATCAGTTGAGTTAATTCTATGTTATTATAAGGCTACATTAATAGAATCTTGCACGTCTGAAAGAACAGATCTCTTGCTTGACTACCTGGGCAGGGGGTATCCTTCTCAGTTTCTTTCTTCACTCATTTTGCAGCTGTGGGCTATGCTGTCTCTTAGCTGACTGCATCCCTTTCCCTTCTGTTTTCCAAGGTCATTCCCACATACTACTACAGGGGTCCCCAACCTCCGGTCCGTGGACCGCTATCGGGCCACAGCATGCCAGCAACCGGTCCACACAAACAAGCGAAGCCCCATCTGTGGGATGCAGGCAGCACACAAAACCATGCATTCTCTGGTCCATGGAAAAAACTTTCTCCATGGAACTGGTCCCTGGTGCCCAAAAGATTGGGGACTTCTGTACTAAGTACAGAAGAGTTACATCTAAGTAACTCTTCCAACCAGTTTAAGAAAGGCATTGCCAAGGTCTTCAGCCTTTCTTCTAGTTCCCAGCTTCCAATGATGGGTTAAGGTTGTTTCAGATGAAGAGCACAGAGCACCTTCAACCAAATGTCTCTGTGCAATTATTCAATCCTTCCCGGCTTGATGGACTGTTTTGAGATGAAGGAAAAAAAGATAGTAGAAGAAATAGGAAGACATATATTACTGTGATGGAATGTAGGAAGGAGTGGCTACATCCCAGAGGGCAAAAAGACAGGAGAAAGAGAGTTAAGAAGATTCCTCCCTAACAATTCTCAGAATATATGTATAGTGATGCAAACAGCTGCTTTATTCGGGAAAGATTTTTGTCTGGAGGTGAGGAACAATAAAGGAAACTGCTCTGAAGTAATTCTATGTGTCTTCCTTGGTTCTTGGGCCTGACAGTTACTGACAGAAAACAACATTGCCTGGATTGTCCACAGGTTACTGAGTGAGACAGAACGATTGCATAATAAAAGCATCTTTGACATGTGCTTCTCACAAATGATTTCTCTGCTGACTTCTAGGAAAGAAACGGTGAACCGAAGATGACTCTGCTGAGAGCAGAGCTTATGACCGTGGTCGAATGAGGAGCCAGCAAATGGACCGGCTTCTCAGAATTCCTCCCCAGACAAGGAGAATATTAGAGATCGCCCACAAGCACTCCAGGCAGTAGCTCCTCAGAGACTGTGAGACAGCAATCTCTGGTGAGTTTGTAGCCCTGGGAGCTGAATTAGTGCCATTTTTGCCTTTCAAAAGGACACTGGATTTACCTATTTCTTTCTTAATAATTTCTGGGAACGGCTTGTTAAGAGGTGAGGATATACATATAAATATATATATTTAAATAAATAAATAAATAAATAATCTTCAGAAAAGCAAGTTTTCTCATACCAAGTGGGTTTCCTTCAATCTTTGGCAAAATAAGTTTTATGCAAGCTTAAGGACTTAAAATATCTTAGTTTGGAAAAAACAGCTAAAGGATGATTAGAATGTTCATTTTGGAAAGTTTAAAACTAACTAAGGGGCTAGATGGTCTTGAAATAAGAGTTTAAAATTAATTTCAAGAATCCTTTCTGTGGGAAAATTCTATTGATTAAAAAAAAACATGATAAGATGGGATTTTGAAGGTTGGATGTTAGAGGGAACCAGAAAGAAGCAAAGATTATAAATGAGAAGAAAAGGCCCACTAATGCTGAACGGAGCAATGTATTCTAACTTTGGAAGAATTCAAGGATATTTGGGAACAACACACTCATAAATTATTCTTAAGACTGTCTGCTATCATAAAACTGGATTCAAAAGGGATTATAGAAGAGGAACTGGTTTTACTGGATAAGACAGAGACTGAGGCTGATTCTAATTTTAAAATGACAGGTTACAATAATGATATGGAAAACGATGTCACACTGGATTTACAAATAAAACTAGCTGATGACTTGATAATTAAAAGGGATATGCAAATAACAAATCACAAAAAGTGACTTGGATAATTTTATTTTGGATTTACAAAAAAGAAATGTTAAAGTTCCAAAGGAATATGAAAAGAAGTTCTGGGACTATTTAAAGAGATTAGAGATGAAGATTATTAAAAGGAAAAAAAATACAAAGTTGATTTATTTGTTTGAGGTTAAAATGTATATGTTGTTTCTGGTAACTCTCAATGGATTTTTTTGCTGACAAATTACAAGGCTTTAAAGATTTGTTTATAGACACGAGTTGAGATACAGGAAAAAGATGATGATGATGATGATGATGATGATGATGATGATGATGATAATAATAATAATAATAATAATAATAATAATAATAATAATAATAATAATAATAATAATAATAATAATAATAATAATAATAATAATAAAGTTGGAAGGGACCTTGGAGGTCATCAAGTCCAACCCCCTGCTCAGGCAGGTAACCCTATACCATTTCGGACAAATGGCTGTCCAGTTTCATTTTATTTTCAGTAGTATCGGAGAAGGTGCTAAGTTATTGAAATTGTTTCTACTTGTCATGATGAAGGGGGAATTCATTTCTTTATATCTATCTTCTTTTTTTCTTTACTATGTTTATTTTTTCTTTCTTTTAAATATTTTTCCTTGCACTTTTTCCTTTTCCTTTTTCCTTAATTCTAAACTTTAATAAAAACTAATTAAAAAAAAATGAACAATTTGTCCGCCAACCTGTGTACTTCTCAGTGAACCATGGTGGTGCAGTAGTTAGAATGCAGTATTGCAAGCAAACTCTGCCGACTGCCAGCAGTTCGATCCTGACCTGCTCAAGGCTGACTCGGCCTTCCATCCTTCCAAGGTTGGTAAAATGAGGACCCAGATTGTTTGGGGGGCAATATGCTGACTTTGTAAACCGCATAGAGAGGGCTGTAAAGCACTGTGAAGCGGTATATAAGTCTAATTCCTATTGGTACGGTGTTTGGGTAACTGGCGC
Source organism: Protobothrops mucrosquamatus (assembly GCF_001527695.2). Lineage (NCBI taxonomy): Eukaryota > Metazoa > Chordata > Lepidosauria > Squamata > Viperidae > Protobothrops > Protobothrops mucrosquamatus. Next base: position 25,178 of record NW_015392659.1, read on the forward strand.
AGTTGGCCCACATCTCAAGGTCTTCTCCAGTTTCATTTCTCCATAGCTGTCTCCCCCGATAAGGGAGACACAAATCTTTTCTCAAGTGGATAGGGGTGGGAGAGGAAAAGCAGAAAGCGAAAGTTATCCCAAGCGAAAGCAAATTCCCGGCCCCTCCCGGCAGAATGGCAGGCCCCAAACAAGAGCACGTATGCAGGGAAAACAATAAGGATTTGGGGACTTGACAGCTATTGCTATTGCTTCTCCAAACTATCTCCCAGAAGTATTAGGGTCCCAGAATTCTCTAGTCAGCATGAAGATTACTAAATTGAGGAAGGTAAATTTAATATAATCCCTCTAAGGCAGGGGTATCAAACTCGCAATGTCACGTGACGTGTCACGACATATCACAACTTTTTTTCCATTGCCGGCAATGGGGTGGGCGCGGTTTCAGCATGACGCATCCGGCTCGCGGGCCAGCAGTTTGACACCCCTGCTCTAAGGGCAGGAGAACAGATACCATTGTCTACTAAGGAAACCCATACACTCTAGTAACAGTAAAATAGGGGGTACACCTCTGTATTTTCTCTGTAAGGTTTACAGAGGAACTGGCACTCCCACTTCAAAGTTTTGGACACCAATTTTCTCTTATACTCACACTGGAATTAAAACTATTTTCCAGGCCAGAAATATGATTCCGTCAAGCTATATAACCCTTCTTCAATACTTAGAATGCATACTTATCATTTCATGTGAATTATCAAAAAGTTAATTAAAATCTGGTCATTTTGTTTACTCACCCAGCATCTTGGCAAAGCCAGACTGTTGAGAAGAACCCATAGCCCAGATTTTGGACCACGTGGTATCTTCCATTGAATGTCTCTCCTTTCTTCACCGGATAGTAGCCGCCTGCAAAAAGGCGGAAGTGGGAATCACCACATTATTACAGGTAGTCCTCGCCTTGCAACCATTCATTTAGTGACCCTTCAGAGTTACAGCACTGAAAAAATGTGACAGCCAGCATAGCATTCCCACTGTCACTCGATGAAAACATTGGTTGCTCGGTGTCTGGAATGTATTTACAAAGGTTATTCGCCATCCCTGGGTCATGTGATCACCATTTATAGCCTTCCCAGCTGACCTCTGAGAAGCAAAGCCAATGGGAAAAGCTGGATTTGCTTAAAGACAGCACGATTCCCTTAACAACTGCATTGCTTAACAACCGCCTTGCTTAACAACGAAAACTCTCGACTCAATTCTGGTTGTAAGTCAGGGACATCAAAAGGCTGGTTGCTTACTTTTACAATATGTACTTCAGAATAACAAGAAGCCCCTTCGGCAATGAGATTAATGTGGAGATAATTTAAGGGACTTTTGCAGATTCGCAAATGCCTAGCGATCTTGCTAATTATGCTTATCTTGTCTCTCTAAGGTTGTGTGTGTACTGCACACTGAATCACAACCACACTTTTGGGGGAGCCTGCTGTGGGGGACCCTGCTGTTGAATCTTTTAAGCCATGTATTTTTTGTGATGATTATAGGAATGTGAGGTCTAGGACTATTGTATCACATTTTTGCCTAGCATATGTTCCCTGCGGTTGTTTAATGGTTCAATGCAAGCTAAAGCTTTGGCTTGAGTAAATCATGGATAAATATGTGTCGTGTGAGCACAAATTATAGAAGTTGCGTTAATAATTTCTCTTATATGCCTGTGAAGGGATTGGGGAGGAGGGGAGAAAGAGATGGAAGAAAAGTTGCATTATAGATGGTTTATTTAGTAATAGTAATAAAGTTGGAAGGGACCTTGGAGGTCATCGAGTCCAACCCCCTGCTCAAGCAGGAAACTCTACACCATTTCGGACAAATGGCTGTCCAGTCTCTTCTTAAAAATTTCCAGTGTTGGAGCATTCACCGCTTTTGGAGGCAGGTTATTATTATTATTATTATTATTACTTTAATTTATACCCCGCCCTTCTCCCGAGGGACTCAGGGCGGCTTACAGGTAAATAAAAACAGAGCTATACAATAAATATCTAAAAGCCAAATTAAAATATATATTAATTAACCTGTATTAGAAAAATTATAAAATCCCTTTAAAATCCCTATAAAATCCCCCCCTAGGCCAATCTCGCTTGATGGAAAAGCCATGTCTTGAGGGCACGGCGGAAGGAGGGGAGATCCGGAATAATCCGGATCTCTGGGGGGAGTTCGTTGTTACACTGGTTAATTGTTTAGCTAAGGTCTATTGATGTAGCCATAACTACAACCACACGACACCAAGCAAGCAGTTTGGCAGTTTGCAACTCACATTAATGTGGTTCAGACAATATATTGAATCCAAATCAAATAAGCCAGAGGAGGACGTTTCTGTGTAGGAAAGCAAAAATAAACCCCAGTTGGGAGATGCCTGCTGGATGGGACTCTTGGTGACTCTGGCAGGCTTTGTCTGCCCCCAGCCAATGTCTATAATACAGCTACTCCTTGACTTTCCACAGCTCGCTTAGTGGCTGTTCAAGTTACAACAGCACTGAAAAAAGTGACTAATGGCCATTTTTCACACAACCATTGCAGCATCCCCATGGTCACGTGATTTACATTCAGATGCTCGACGACTCACGTTTATGACAGTTGCAATGTCCCGGGGTCATGCAACCACCTTTGGCGAGCAAAGTCAATGGGGAAGCCAGATTCACTTAACAACCGTGTTACTCATTTAACAACTGCAGCGATTCACTTAATAAATGTGGGAAGAAAGGTCACAAAATGGGGGCAAAACTCACTTAGCACATTTCTCACTTAGCAACCTACGTTTTGGGCTGAGTTGTGGTCGTAGGTTGAAGACTACCTGTACATTAGAAACTTTTATGCCGCTTTAAAAATGTTAAAACCATCTTCGTCACCATCACCAGCAGTGTACAGTATACGATGACAACTGAAACCAAAATTTCCATTTCTAAGCGAGGCAGTTGTTAAGATGAGTTTCCCCCCCTTTTATGACCTTTTTTGCCTGCCTGCCTACCTTTAAGATAGTCAGCTGGCCTGCTCACACTTAGAAATATTGTGCTGGTTTTGATTAGGGCAGCACAATGGCTTAGCGCAGTGGTTCTCAACCTTTTTAATGCCGCGACCCCAACCGGTCGTAAGTCGAGGACTAAACCAGTCGTACGTCGAGGACTAAACCGGTCGTAAGTCGAAGACTACCCAACCGGTCGTAAGTCGAGGACTTTCCCTGCCCGGGAGCGCCGCGCATGCGTGGTTCCGCCCCCTGCGCCGGCCGAGGCGTAGCTGGCAAGCAGCAGAGACAGAGCAGGCCGACCACCAGCTGGCCCAGCCCAAGGGAGGTAAGGCACCCACCGGAAAAGGGGGGAAAAATGGGAGACAAAAAAATGGGGGACAGCCTTGCTTGGCGACCCCCATGAAATGGTTGATCGACCCCAAATGGGGTCCCGACCCACAGGTTGAGAACCACTGGCTTAGTGGTTAAGACTCTGGACTTGTTGTGTAGTAATTTGACAGTCCAGGTTTGAGACCCAAGCACTGGGTGATGGTGCAAGCTCTTGCTACTTGCCCCAGCTCCTGTCCACCCAGCAGTCTGAAAGCAGGCAAATGCGAGTAGATAAATAGGTACCATTTCTATAGGAAGGTAACAATGTTCCCAGACCTCATACTGGCTACATGACTGTGAAAATGTCACCGCTGGCTCACAGCTTTGAAATGGAGATGAGCACCGCCCCCTAGAGGTGGCAGTGACTAGCAGGGACTCCTTTCCTTCCGAATAGCCCTGCCATCTATCTCAAGGGTTGATCCAAGGCTAAGCAGGGCTTGCTTGCAACTCACCTTCACATGATGTCAGGGAGGGTTCCTCCATGTCAGGATGCCACCCTTTGTAGGGGAGGGTTCCTGGATCTGTTTAGGCTGAGGAGGCTTTACATCTAAGAGCAGAAGGAGTTCAACCCAGTGAGTGGTAGGTTGTCACCAGGAGCAAGAAAACACACACACACAAACACACAAACACACACACACCTGCAACTCCCAGCCTCTTGAGAACCACAGGTTGAGAACCACTGACCTATACCATCTCAGACAAGTGACGGTCTAGTCTCTTCTTAAAAACCTCCAGTGATGGAGCGCCCACGAGTTCTGGAGGCAAGCTGTTCCACTGGTTAATTGTCCTCACTGTTAGGAAGTTTCTCCTTAATTCCAGGTTGCTTCTCTCCTTGATTAGGTTCCATCCATTGTTTTTTTGTCTTGCCTTCTGGTGCTTTGGAGAATAATTTGACACCCTCTTCTTAGTGGCAGCTCCTCAAATACTGCTATCATGTCACCCCTGTGTCTTCTTTTCTTTAGACTAGCCAAACCCAAGTCTTTGGGTTCTTTGGGTTCTCTGGCTGAGGATCATCAAACACATTAGCAGAGATTGCAAGGAAAGGCCCCCTGCATTCCTGCTGGGAAGCTTGGCTGATCTGGCCTTGTGTGAGTCAACTTGGACCTCCATGTCCAAAAAAGCAGAAAGAGACCCTTCTCACACATATTCTAGGTTTAATCTGCTCTGGTTATTTATTCAGCTATATTCAGCCTTTGGTGGAGGGAGGGCTTGGCTTGAAAGAAAATCTGGAATAACATTGGGAAATAAGGTTCTCCAATTTGGGCTAGAGCTATTTCATCTCTAAATCATGAGATACATGTAATAAAACCTCAGTTTAACAACGCATTGACAGAGGAGGCTCTGTTATATCCAAATGTCCATGAAATACAATTTTACATTGTGATCATCAATTTATATCACCTTTAAAAATAATATTTGTCAGTGGTTTCACGATCCTAATCAATATTGTTGTGCTGTGTGTGTTTTTATTTCTGTAACCCACTGAAGGTCAGAAGATTTTAAACAGGTCATCAGTATGTATCTATTGTTTTGTATTCAATTAATAAAATCCATTTTTTAAAAACTCAAGGACTTGTGTTTTTTTTTAATTGATTTTTTTTTTTACTGCAAACGTGTCCTTCGGAGTAAAAGTCAACTTTAAAAAAAACAAGCTTTTGATTTTTTTAAAAAAATGGGTTTTATCAATTGAATACAAAACAACTTCCCAACAATCACTTTTGTTTTAATGTTAAAATGGAGACAGTATGAATAAAAACATTCTCTCTTGAATATCAAGTCCACTAAAGCTACTTGCTACAATATAAAATGTAAAACCAGACACTGATCACTCATTGATCAATATGATCGATCACTTATTGATCAATATAATCGATCACTTATTGATCAAGTTATTTGATAAAGCAATACATTCCATAAATAAATAAATTGCGATTAAGAACATCTGACTGCGCGCAATTCGTTCTAACCCTGGTTACACTATTTCCTCCCAATGCTCGCCACAGATTGCCTCTCATCGGCCGGTACGCTCCCACAGAGAGGGTCTCCTCAGGGTGCCGTCAGCCAGACAGTGCCGGCTGGCGACCCCCAGGGGGAGGGCCTTCTCTGTTGGAGCCCCCTCCCTATGGAACGAACTACCCCCAGAGATCCGGGTCATTCCGGATCTCCCCTCCTTCCGCCGCGCCCTCAAGACATGG
>NW_015392659.1:32970-34609 GCF_001527695.2 Protobothrops mucrosquamatus
CCAGAGATCAGGGTGATCCCTGATCTCCCTTCCTTCCGCCGCGCCCTCAAGACATGGCTATTCCAACAAGCGGGACTGGCCTAGGGTAATTTTTAAGAGGGGTTTTTAGAGGGGTTTTTAATTATATTTTAAATTAGACAAGTTAAATATTTCATTTTAATTAATTTTAAATTTTGTGATGTTATTGGTGTTTTTAATTTATTGTCAGCCGCCCTGAGTCCGCAAGGAGAAGGGTGGGATATAAATTCGAACAATAAATAAATAAATAAATAAATAAATCAACAATGTGGCTTATTTTTTTGTTGGCTTAGTCTACTGTGTGTAAACAATGACTTCTTGTTTATTTTGTTGAAGGAAAAGTCTTCATCGTGGTTCAGTCCAAGCCGGGGATAAGCAACATGGCGATTGCTTTAGAAAGAAGGTTGCAGTTTATTGAAGAGAAAGATGGCTCTAGCAGAAAAGAGAGCGAACACATGTAGGGAGTGGGTTTTTATACCCTCTGGAGCCTTTTGTTTGTGGAGCTGTTCCTGTGGCATGAACTTTGACCTGAGTCTGAGTGTGCCTTTCTGGTATTCTGATGGTGATGGGTTAATCTTATTATGTCCAAAGGTCATATCTTGCTTCCCTGGGGCTGGGGCTGATGACTCTTAGAGTTTGGATGGGGTATGTAGATTTTAGGTGTCTTCTTAATCTCCTAGCTCCCTGGATTTACATCTGCATCTCTATAGAGCTGGTTTTTGCTTGGGGAAGGGAGACCTTGGACTATTAAGAAAAACTGGGCATGCTTTCCTGCCTCTTCAAGATCCTTTGAGGAAATATATTTTCCTGCCCTTTTAATATTTTCTCTGTGGGGCTGACTTCCCACAATTTGATAAACCTTGGTTTTACTTAAGCTAATTATTTAGCATGTATGAATCAGATCAGTGTCTTCTCTCTCTCTCTCTCTCTCTCTCTCTCTCTCTCTGTGTGTGTGTGTGTGTGTAGGTTATTTCTATGATTTGCACATGGGCCAGCTTGTCAAAGGTCCCCTACCAAGTTCCTGGAAGAGCTATCTTTGGTGGCTTCTTGATTTACAATACAAATCTTTTTAAAAACACACAACAGCCAAAGGAACAAAATATTCAAAAGCAAAACAGCCACCATTTTGAAACTCAACCGTTTCAAATTATGTCTTCAAAAAAAAAAGGTTACAGCAGTCAAGAAACCCCAGTATAATAGTGTGACATGATCTTTTGGCTGAACAGGGTCACGGCATCTCCCTAAGGCAGAAGGGGACAAAATGTTGCTTTAAAGACAGATTTGTCCAGTGCAGCCCAATTTATTTGATCTAGTCCAAAAAGTGTTCACCAGGTTTTGATTGGGGCATGATAAAACATTTGCTTGCACGGCTTTACTCTCAGAGGGTTGGGCAGTTACATGAACTTTCTCCATTTTAGTAAAGTATCTCTCTCCCTGGGGTTTTGTGGGAACTGTGTCCACACTACACAAGTGTATGGTGCTAAATGCTTGTGTCATAACTAAGTAAGGAGTGCCCTGCTGGATCGGATTCCTGGCCCATTTCATCCAGCAGGCTGTTCTTAGAGTAGCCAACCAACTGCACACAGAAACCCACTAGTCTCCTGGCAGATGGCTTCCAAAA
>NW_015392659.1:35909-65128 GCF_001527695.2 Protobothrops mucrosquamatus
GTATCTCTCTCCCTGGGGTTTTGTGGGAACTGTGTCCACACTACACAAGTGTATGGTGCTAAATGCTTGTGTCATAACTAAGTAAGGAGTGCCCTGCTGGATCGGATTCCTGGCCCATTTCATCCAGCAGGCTGTTCTTAGAGTAGCCAACCAACTGCACACAGAAACCCACTAGTCTCCTGGCAGATGGCTTCCAAAAGGGCATCATACATCACCATCGTGGCTAATAAACATGGACCCCCCAGGACTTTCATCAACTGGTCCAATCCATTTTTGGCAACCATCCAAAGTGGTGGCTAGCCTTGCACCGCATGGTGCTTAATTACATGTATTAAAAAAATATGTTTCTCCTGATTCTCCCAGGATTCATTTTTATTGGGTGACCTTTGATTCTGGGTTGGTGGTTATGGTTGAATTCATAATTATGCTCAGCCAAAATATAGGTGGCTTAATTTTAGCCTTAATGTATTAGTGGCTTAGTGTATTTGTGGCTTACAGGGAAACTGAGCCAATTACGATTTGTTTTAGCAAATCATGGTTAAACAAACCATGTTTTGAAGCATTTGCATAGCAGGTCACATCTAGATGCTAAGAATGCAGAAGAAAATATGTAAAGGGATTCAGGACTGTCCAGGGACTATCTGTCTTTCTGTCCATCCATCTGTCAGCAGGATAATACTATAAAAACTAAATAGAACAGTTAGAATTGGTATAAGGGGAGAAGCTGGCAAAATAAAGATTGAGTTTGAAAATGATCCTGATCAGAGAAGAAAAATACCTCATTCCTTGCCAACAGGAACAGCTGGGTTGTAACTTGAAATATTGAACAGTGAGATGGGCAGCATATAAATTTATTAAATTAATAAATAATTGCCAACTCCTCCACTCTTTTACAAGGTAGCTGGGTTTCCACAACCTGCTGGACTTGGCAAATTGAGTTGGGCAATTCTGGCTGAGTGTGGAATTGCAGTCAGTGGATTGCAGATATTGGGGTAGCAGTGAAAGGATTTTCTTATTTTTCAAACATTTTTAGGGAAGAAAACCCATCTGGATATGCACAAAGTTTCAGATGCTCATTTTATTCTATCTGTTAGTACTATTATTTTCTATATCAAAACAGTAATGTTTCCCCAGCACTACCTAGACCTTATACCCCTTGGTGTAAAAACAAAAAAATTAGACCTGACTTTGATTCTGGTGGTTACTTCAGGACAGCTGAACCCTGGATATCTAAAGGTTGAATCATGACAACTGGACCAAACTTTCGTTTTGTTGCCCATTTCATTTTTGAGTAGAAACTCCTGAAGTTGCTGTGACAAGGGTTGGTATATTCCAATGATTCTGACCCTCTGCCAACTAATTTTGCTCTGACTGATGAAGTTGCTTGGATGAGCAACGAAACATCTCAGATTAACAAAGTTAGGTCCAGTTGCCATGATTCAACCTTTAGATACCTTTGGCCTGGATGATTGAGTCTTCACTGACATACTGAACCCTAGATATTTGTCAGAGGAGCCTCTGAACATCTGCATAGCACAGCTCAAAAAAACAACAACACAACAGAATTAACAGAGTTGGACGGGACCATGGAGGTCTTCTAGTCCAACTCCCTGCTCAAGCAGGAGAAACCCTATATCACTCTGTTCCACTTGGCTTTAGTTATTCATTTTTCTCCAAGAGCATGAAATATGGATCTCCCTTCATTTTATCCTAACGATGACCCTTTAGGGGTCATAGTAATAATAGTAGTAATAGTAGTAGTAGTAGTAGTAGTAGTAGTAGTAGTAATAATAATAATAATAATAATAATAATAATAATAATAATAATAATAATAATAATAATAATAATAAAGTTGGAAGGGACCTTGGAGGTCATCTAGTCCAACCCCCTGCTCAGGCAGGAAACCCTATACCATTTCCGACAAATGGCTGTCCGGTCTCTTCTTAAAAACTTCCAGTGTTGGAGCATTCACCGCTTCTGGAGGCAGGTTGTTCCACTGGTTAATTGTTCTAACTGTCAGGAAGTTTCTCCTTAGTTCTAGGTTGCTTCTCTCCTTGACTAGTTTCCACCCGTTGCTTCTTGTCCTGCCTTCAGGCACTTTGGAAAATAGCCTGACTCCCTCTTCTTTGTGGCAGCCCCTGAGATATTGGAACACTGCTATCATGTCCCCCCCCCCCCGTCCTTCTCTTCATTAAACTAGACATAACCAATTCCAGCAGCCGTCCCTTGTATATTCCTTATATGACTGACCTAAATCCCTTAATGAATTCCCACAGCTGAGAGCAGCCTTGAAACTAGGTCTCCGTTATTCTAGCCCAACCTCGGAACTATGATACCGTACAGTCTGGCTGTCTTACATGAGGAAAGGTCGTTAGATTAGCAGGGCAAAAACTCGTGGAGTCACTATGTGGTGAAAAAGAGACACAGAAGTTCTCGGCTGCCGCCTCGTGATCGTCTGGTTTTGGCAGCCTTAAATGTGGCAGCCGCGTAACTTCAACTGTTGCTGAACCGGGAGCTGCTGCTCCGTCTGAAACAAGACTGGATTTGCACCACGGGGCTGAACGGCGCCCGCCATTGTGCATATTTTGACGAGGCAGAAAAGCCCGCAATAGCCCCGGATGCTGTTTTTCAAATCCCTTGTGCAATTAAAAAAAATAAAAATAAAAATCAAACGAGTCAGACGAACAAGTTGCTGTCCGGGAGACAGCACGCATCTCTCCCGCTTTGCCTGACGCCGGGATCTCCTCCCGCGCATCCGAGCTCACGGGGTGAGGGGATCGGTCAGGTCTGCAGCGGAGCGTACCGGCGCCTGCGTCGACTAAACCAGGCCAGGCGGAGAAAGATCGCTCAGACGCCATGGGAAAGGATCCTTTGGCGGGAAAAGCGCCTCTGCCTCGCTTAAGAAGAGACTGGACAGCCATTTGTCCGAAATGGTATATAGCAGTGGTGGCGAACCTATGGCACGGGTGCCAGAGGCGGCACTCAGAGCCCTCTCTGTGGGCACATGTGCCATCGCCCCAGTCCTAGGCCTTCAGCTGGGTTTTATAAAACCTTTTCGATTTAGGCCTCCACCGCCATGTGCAAAAAAACCCCACAGTTCAATCAATCAGTCAATTTCAACTTCTTGCGGGAAAAAAAAAGATCTTGCAAAGTTGGAATTGATTGATTAAACTTTTTAGTCCCACCCAGTCTGCCGTTACCACCGCAGCCACGCCCACCCAATGGGCCACACCCACCCAATGGGCCACACCCACCCAGCACCCGACAATGCATAAATGGGTTTTGGGTTGCAGTTTGGGGACTCGGTCTCTAAAAGGTTCGCCATCACTGGTATATAGGGTTTCCTGCCTGAGCAGGGGGTTGGACTAGATGACCTTCAAAGGTCCCTTCCAACATTATTATTATTATTATTATTATTATTATTATTATTATTATTATTATTATTATTATTATTATTATTATTATTATTATTATTATGGATCATCGCACAGTCAGCCTGATGTTCAGACTGGATTTGGCATTTTGTCTACCTATCGAGTCCTTTCCCAGGACCTGGGATAGGCAGATGTGGATGTTTGATGGTATTACAGATATCGTTGCAGGATGGAAGCAGTTCTTAGTAAGGCCGCCTTTTGTAGGTCTCTGTATTTTGTTATCTTCTCCAGTTCTTTCTCGTCTATTCTGCTGTCTCCAGGCACTGCCACGTCCACTATCCAGACTTTTTTGTCTTTCTTATCGACAATTGTTAAGTCTGGGGTGTTATGTTGCAGGTGCTTGTCTGTTTGAATTCTGAAGTCCCAGAGCAGTTTAATTTTATCATTTTCTATGACTTTCTCTATTTTATGATCCCACCAGTTTTTTTTAATTATTATTATTATTATTATTATTATTATTATTATTATTATTATTATTATTATTATTATTATTATTATTATTATTATTATTATTATTATTATTATTATTTCCATCCAGAATGCTGTCTCAGCTCCCCCCCCATTCCGATATCCCTGCCTGTCGGTGTCTTCACTCGCCCGTTTGCAAAGAGCCTCCGAATCGCTTTGCTTCAAGCGCTAAATACGAAAAACCGCTTCACGGCCGGAGGGAGAATGTGGTTTCTGCAGGTTTTAACGCAACGCCGAAGGATTAGGGCGGGCCGCTTCGTAAAACAGCGCCCGGCCCCATACGGTCTTCATTAAAGTTGTAGTCAGCAATTTATAATGGAGGCAGGAAAGTATATATGTGATGCTTGGTAACGTCTCCTCGAAGCAAGCTTGTGTTTATTACAGCCATATGAACTACAGAGCTATATGGCGGCAAACGGGAAGGGAAATTGCAGTGGCCCTGGGCAGTTTTGCAATCCACATCTGGTAACTTTAAGATTATCCCATTTGAGTGGAATAATCTGAAAAAGTTATATTGAAGCTTACCAATGGCGTTCCTATTTGTAATTAGGAACTAAATTATAATGATGGTAATGATGATTAAAATAAAACTTGCATGCAGCCTGACACTAAAAAAAATATGAGTTTGTGCCCTACCATTTAAAACAATAGAAAATGTATTTATGCCATTATGTATTGAGACTTTCAAATACATTAAGATGGATGAATTTTAGTTCTCTCATCATAGTAAGTGGTGGCATGTTTGATTGCACTTTAATCGGCCACAGATGGGATTGAGCAATGCCCAACTTTTTCTACATCAAAGTCTGCAGTCCAAATTGCCATTGGAAGGAGCCAAAACCCAAATTAAGTTTGGTTTCCTTACAATGAAACACAGATAATATGGTTATTCTCCCATCCTATGAATAGCTTCTGCCTTTTAGGATCAACCAAGTGCTAGTCTGTTGTTGTATTTCTTGGCTGCTTTGTTACTTTACTGTTGAAGGAACAACAGTCAAGAAATACAACACAGACTAGCTCTACAACCATGAGGGGCTCTGGAAAAGATATTCAAATGCTGTGATGTGTCTATACCAGGGGGTCTTCAAACTTGGCCCTTTTATGATTTATGGACCAACTCCCAGAATTCCTCAGCCAGCATGCCTGGCTGAGGAATTCTGGGAGTTGAAGTCCACAAATCATAAAAGGGCCAAGTTTGAAGATCCCTGGTCTATACCTACAAAAATCAGGATCATGCAAGCTGTCTATGGAAGCAAAAGTTGGACTTTGAAGAAGGATGGGACTCAGAGTATTGATGCTTTTGAACTTTGAACTTTGATGTTGGGGAAGACTAAGAACAGCCAAGAAAACAAACCAATGGATCATGAAACAAATTAAGGCAGAGTTCTTCCTTGAGGCCCAAATAATTGGCTTAACTTATCCTATTTTTGACACATGGTGTGAAGATGTAGCTCTCTGGAAAAGGCTCAAATGCTGGGAAAGGTGGAAGGAAAGAGAAGAAAAAGGCAATCAGCAGCAAGAGGGTAGACTCAGTTACGGTGGTGATGATGTGGCAGATTTGAAAAACGAGTTAGGAATAAATTGTCATGCTATATGGTTGCTAAGAGTTGGTTTCAGCGTGATGGCACACAATCTCAAAAATCAAATATTTAATACTTTCCCACATCTGTCACATTAAAAATCACACCTTTATAAATAATTATTTGTGCCTATACCCAAGGATTTTAGGAGTCACCTATGGTTCTGGGACACTAAAACATAAGACATGGTTTATAAAGTCAAAATAACTGAGCTCACCCATCATAGGCCAAAACTAAACCATACTGTGTCTCACTGTGATTAAACTGAATCACTGCCTCTTAATCATTTCTTGCCGAGCAATAAAATATTGTTTTGTTTGATTTCTCTTGATAAGAGTTGATTTCAGACTATTAATATCCTGCTTTAAATGCGATATCCACGATTGTTTCAAACCATGGTGGCACATAGACTACTTTAAGTCTTGTTTTATTGGACAAATTACAGCAATTGCTTTACAAATATGTCAAAGGCAGTCAGCAAATTACAATATCTTGTTCATACATTCGATAAACTACATTAAAACTTAGTGCAAGTGAGCTGATACTCTTCCCTGTTATCTGCTAATTTTATGGATATCTTCTGCACAAAAGGCAAAAATAAATCCAGTAAAAAAAACCAATCACTGATTTTTCCACACAGCCCCCTTGGAAGATCTGATGCATGCTGAAGGAAGCCAATTAACAAGGAGGAGGAGCCACATTCTGTGTTGTATATTAAAGTTTATTGAATTACCATGTAAGAATTTTGCTCTGTAATAAAAGTCATCTGGAATCTAAGCTGATTATTTACAGACGAAACTTCTCATTTCATGATAAAAATCCCTACTTTGCTCAGAGCAGTATCTACAATAACATTATACTGTGAAACAACAACAATCATAACAAAACCAGGCTGGGTTGTTCATCAAGCTTTTCAGATTAATAATGACCTAATCCTCCAGTTAAGAGAGCAGATTTGTAGGGGTGAATAGGAAGGAGCTGAACCAGAATGAAGAAAAAAAAAGAAAGGCAGATTATTGGCTCAGAATGCAAAAGGGCCAAAATAGAAGCAGTAACACCTTTGCAACTCTCCCCAAATTTAGGATTGGGGGGCACTTTCCTCAGTAGCCCATGCCATTTTCTTTCTCCTAACTGTAGCCTCCACGATGGGAAGTCCTTCCTGTAATGTACAGGTAGTCCCTGTCCACAGTCGAGCCCAACATTTCTGTTGCTAAGCGAGACAGTTGTTCAATGAGTTTTGCCCCATTTTATGACCGCAGCTGTTAAGTGAATCGCTGCAATTGTTCAATTAGTAACACAGTTGTTAAGCGAATCCAGCTTCCCCATTGACTTTGCTTGTCAGAAGGTCGCAAAAAAGATGAACGTGACCCCAAGGACACTGCCACCGTCATAAATGTGAACCAGTTGCCAAGCGTCTGAATTTTGATCACGTGACCATGGGGATGCTGCAACGGTCGTAAGTGTGAAAAATGGCTGTAAGTCACTTTTGTCAGTGCCGTTGTAATTTTGAACGATCACTAAATGAAAAGTTGTAAGTCGAGGACTACCTGTATATAGATGGGGGGAAAAACCCCAAAAGCTCAACAACACACCTTGCTGGAGGTAAGTTAATAATGTGTCATGCTTGGACTGGCTGCTAAAACAGAGCTGCTACTGTGAAAGAGGGGAGCAGCTGCAGCCTTGTTTTGTTAAACAAGTCCCGTTGTGGTCCAGCATGATCAGCAGGGGAAGCTTTCCATGACATGAGAACCGAACCATTATCACCTACCCGTCTCTGCGGTTCAGGCGGCTCTTAAATTCCCCTCAAAGGCCAGCCAAGAAAAGGAGGGGACGATGCAGCTTCTCCATCTCTCTCGGCTTCAAGAGCACCCATGAAGGTTGACTTGCATCTATTAGGAGAGGGAGGTGCATGAGGAATTATTTTGATCTGTAACAGGGAACGCTCAAAATAGCAGCCACCATTTTGAGTGTTCCCAGCTCAGATCAAGCTATTCCGTGCCTTGTCTGTGGAGATTCTCAGTCATCCAGGTCATGGTGGTCCCAGAGATGTTTTTTCAAGAGGCAACTGGGCTGAAGAAACTTCTTGGATGAGAAGCGAGTCATCTTCAAGGAAAAGTCCTTGAAAAAAGCACCTTTGGGATATTCCATGCCTTTCTCACACCTTCCTGTCCCGTTGTGGGTGATTTGGTTTGGGGGACAACAAAGTACGGAAATGTCCTGTGTGCTGTTAGAGGCATCGAATGAATTCCCATTGACATGGGATTTTTTTTATATATACAATTCCTATTTACATAAAAGCTAACTTCAGTTGTAGTGTTTAATCTCTTTCTGAAAAAGCAGTTGGCCGCAGGGGAAATTCTGGGAGTCTTAAAGTGGCCAAGGTTGGGGACCCCTCAGCTAGGGAATAAACTGTGGGCTTCCCCTTTATGAGCTCTCCTGAGGCATTAGATTCGCCATGAAGGAGGAAAAGGATATTGACCCAGATAAGACTTGAGGTCTGATCCAAAAGTGCCCTTCGGTTTACATTTTTAACCTTGAGATACACAGAGATTGGGATCTCCGACATAACCTAGTTCATATTAACCCGAATTGCACGTGGGTTGGATTTGCACAGCTAACCTGGCTGATGTGTCATTGGCTAGTTTAGTATTTAATAGGTAGTCCTCAACTTACAACCACAATTGGGATCGGAGCTTCCGTCGCTAAGCAAAGCAGTCATTAAGTGAGTTGTGCCCAATTTTACATTTTTTATTTTTGCTGCAGACCTTGAGCAAATCTGTTCCCTCCCGTAGACTTTGCTTGTTGGAAGCCCCCTGGGAAAGTCACTAAGGCATCCATGTGATTCTGGGACACCGCAACTGTCTTAAATACCTGCCAGTTGACAAATGTCTGCATTTTGATCATGTGGTTGCATCTTAGTTACAAGGACTGGTTGTAAACCACTTTTTTTTTTTAGTGCTGCCATAACTTTGAATAGTTGTTAAACAAAGGATCATGTCAAGGATTTATACCAAGGGAAACTAGTCCTATGGAGTTTGGGTATTTCAGTTCTAGCTCTCAGTTGGCGTCCTTGCGAGGTAAACCATCAAAGTCAAAGGGTTAGAGCTGTCTTGAACATGATCACTTTTTCACGTCATGGGCGGACTAGACCAGGGGCCTTCAAACTTGGCCCTCTTATGACTTGTGGACTTCAACTCCCAGAATTCCTCAGCCAGAGTGCCTGGCTGAGGAATTCTGGGAGTTGAAGTCCACAAGTCATAAAAGGGCCAAGTTTGACTATACGACTATACGAATATATGAAGGTAATGCTCCGAGAATGGTTTCCTCCAAAGTGAATGAGAAGTAAGGGGACTGTTGTTGTGTGTAAGGGACAGGAGGAAGGAACAGGAGGAAGTGCTGCAACCAAGGCAATTGTCAGATAAAAGTAACATTAGCATTAGCATTAAAGAGCATTACCGTTTGTAACTCTGACATCCTAGTCTGGTCTACTTTATAGCAGGGGTGCCGAACCCCAGTCCGCGGCCCAGTGCCAGTCCACAGTCCGTTTGGAACCGGGCTGCGGAAGTGGTGGGTGAGCACACTCTTGCCCACACACACACACAGTGTGTGAAGCAGCATTTGTGAAAGCGCCGTGCATGCACGAAACCATTCCCTCACCACCGCCGTCTTCGCCAGTCCACCAAGCCGGAAAGTTTGGAGACTGCTGCTTTAAAGGACTGTGTGCGTCTGCCTTGAATCCCACAGCATACTAAGCCATAGTTTGGTTACTCATGATTTGTTGAATAATCCCCAGTTGGCTAGATTCACACAACATAACACTGCTAACTCGCAAAGTCTTTTTTAATGTTAGACGTGCGTATTGTGTGATTCTATGAATTTTATGTATTAATGGGTGAAATTTGTGGCTAGTTTAGCTCTAGTATTCGTAGTCCAGCCCTTCCCAAATGCTGCTCCTCTTCTAGTCACGCTGGCTGAGAATCCTAAGAAATCTGAACGGCTCTTCCAATGCTAAGTAGGATAAATCAGTATTATTGTTGGCATTCTTATATTACTAACATGAAGCTGAGGCGGACTGATAAATGGCCGGCTTAAGGCATCCAGGAAGATGAGGGCTAAACAGATTTAAACAACAAATGCTCAAGCTGATGTTACTTCTACCATTCATTGGGCTCTAGGGGGTTAACTCTTTTGGAACCAAGTCAGCTATGGCACAGGAACAACTTTCAAAAATAGTTAGAACAGAGGTCCCCAACCTTTTGGGCACCGGGGACTGGTTCTGTGGAGAAAGATTTTTGCACGGACCGGAAGGGGTGTGGTTTCGTATGCGGCCTGCATCCAGCGGATGGGGCTTCACTTGTTTGCACGGCCCGGTTGCTGGTATGCTGCGGTCCGGTGCCAGTCCACGGACCGGCGGTTGGGGACCCCTGAGTTAGAAGAGAGAATGGGTGACCTCGAGTAAAACTTGAAATGGTGGCTCATTTTCCTTACTACCTTGTGAGATTCTCTTTTAAATCTCCCTGCCTAGAAGCTAATGTTTGGTTGCACGTGTAAAAACATACATCAGCTCAAGACAGCGTTTGCATCTCCCCCAGCCCCACATCAGGGCTGCCTTCATTTAGGAAATTGCATGGGGCAGCATCCCAGCAGTGTTCTGGTAGCTGATTTTAATTAGTGACATAAATAAAAGTCTTTGCAAGTATGCTGCTTAGACCTTTCTTACACGACATCTGGTTTGCTCCCCAAGCGATCAACTTACTTTTGTCCCCAAAATACAATATGTAGTTGTTATTTTTTTAAAAGTTGAGCCACATTCTAGAAAACTAGTTGAACTTTAAAGCTGGCATTAGTGTGTCTCACCAGAGCTAGGAGCAATAAAAGCTAGTTGCTGCCTATAGCTACAACAGAGAGAGAGAGAGAATTTTCATTTCTTCTATTTCCACCTGTTTGTGCAGAATTTCATCCAAAAAGACTGCAGGGCTGCTAGAGGTTTTGCAGAGGTCTGAAGCCTGTGATAACCGAATGGCAAAGTGAAATTATTCCTGCTAATAGAACAAATGACTAATGAGCAAAAATCCCAGTCTATCAGAGCATAGCTGACTGGAGCATGCGGGGTTTTTTTTTCTTTCTTTCTGGATTTGGGTTAGTAACAGAAGCAAAAGAGGCAAAGAGAAAAAAAATTAAAGAGTGCTGATGTGCTCACCTCATCTCTTAGTAGAAAAGACTGGGGAACAATTAAGCAATGCATCAACCTGTGGCTGAAATTTAATTTTAACCAGAATAAAGCTTGCCAAAAAAAGGGGGGAGGGGAAGGGGGGGCTCTTCTTGGCTTCCCCCCCCCCCGTGCTCTTTAATAGCAGATTAAGTTACAAAAATCAGCAGGCGGTCCTTGTCATGACACGAAGATAAACATTATCATCTGCTAATGCCTGTAAATCTAGCTGCTCTCAAAGAGACAGGAGAAGGGCACAGCCACAAATGGGGCCGGACAGCCACAGGCAGGCCTACAAACAGCAAAACCTGCCAGGGTGAAGGAGAAAATCAAAGGGGCAAAATCACCAGCTATGTCAGGGGTGGCGAACCTATGGCACGGGTGCCAGAGGCGGCCCTCGGAGCCCTCTCTGTGGGCACACGTGCCGTTGCCCCAGCCTTGCCTCCCCCCGTGACCCCCTCCTCACCAGCAGCCCCCCCTGGAGGAGAGACGCCCCTGAGCGTGGCCCATGCGGAGCAGCGCAGCCAAGGACATGGCAGCCAGACAGTGTAGACAAGACTCTGCCCTCATGCCCCATCGCGCACAGTTGATGCTGTGGGGCGCAGGCAGAGGGCGTGGCCACCATGGCGCTGCTGGACTGCCTGGGCGATCTGCGGCGGGCCCTGGAGGCGGTGAGTGGCCCTGTGGGCAGACGGGGTGGGGGCAGAGTGGGGGCGGGACAGGGGGTGGAGCAGGGGCGGGGCCAGTTTTTGGACACTCAGTCTCTAAAAGGTTCGCCATCGCTGAGCTATGTCATCCTTCCAATTAGCCTCTGGAAAAAAAGATGGGAAAGTCTCTAACTGGGGAAGAAGGGTGAGTCGGGGGGGTCTAGGAAGAAGGAATTCTCAGAAGGCAGAGGTTTACTCAAGAAGTGCTAACGCAAAGGGGCAGGGGGAAGAACTCCAAAGCTTGGCGCTCCTGTAGGCCTTGCCTCTTTTCTGCAGAGCGAATGGGTGACCCCTATCGACTGTTGGGAAGGCAAAGGCCAACGGGGGCACCGGTGTTGTTTGTGCTTTTAGGAAAGCAGACGAATCAGGCAAGGGCCGGAAGCAGCAGCTACAGGAAGGCACGCCCAGAGAACCCGAGGACCATCTTGAGTGGGTATGGTGAGGAAGAGAGGTGATTTCCCCCATCTTTCAGGGATTTTTGCAAGTTGGAAGCCGGATCTCCCCTCCTCTGGCCTGTTCCGTTGTCCGTTGTGCCTCGTCTTAGCTCGTCCCCCACAATTCGGAGGAAGGTAGGTCTCGCCGGGCGTTAAGAAAAGACTCCCAAGTGCAGCAAAAAGGGCCAGGGGCGGAAAAATCTCCCCGTGTTAAGCCAATAGGATATACTCTCTCTAGGGATCCAAGAAAAGTCCGTAGGAAGCTCAATGAGAGTTCAGTTTCCTACCTCACTCTTCACAGGGTGGGGTGTATTTGTGTGTGTAAAGATCCAGCATCCCCCACAGCTGCACTGTTCTCTAACTCCCTTGGCACATTCATAACATCTGGCCTCCTGGCTGAAAATGGCTCAGTTCATCTGGCGGAGCCTTTCGGCTTCGGGGCACACGGTTCATTATTATCATTACTTTTAAGTGTTATTTTTTTTTTTTAAAAAAAAAGAGTCTGTAAAAAAAAAAAAAAGTAGTTCTCTGGCACCTCCTCGCCCTTGGCATTTTCTGACCATCTGCTGGTGCTTCTCTCCACCTCAGTGAGGAGCATCGGTTGGGACGGCAGTGGGTGCCGTCTGTTTTCTTTCTAGCCGGCTGTCCCTTGGACACCTCACAAATCTGTGACTTTGTTCTCCACTGCTGCGGCAATCTGCTGCAGGCGGTACCCCAGCTGCATTTTCTGTGCAATCGGGTCTTCCTCCAAGGCGGTGATGATCTGTGGGCAGAAACCGGAGCTATTAACCAATGATTGCCTTCACCATCAGGCCCAGATATTTGAGGGAATACCTCAGAGGAAGGAATCTCTTGCCTGTGGAGACGTGTCTCATGGGACAGTTTATCTAAAAACCTTCCCAAATCTCTGGGAAGCTTTGATTGACCTCTTCTGGGTGTCTTCCTTGCCTGATACGGGGCCAGCATCTGCTAGCACTGGGGCCTTTTTGATGGTGATGTTCGAACTGTGGAACGTGCTCTTTTAGATCTGGAGAACTGGATTCCCCCCCTCCCCGCGCTCAAAATGGATCTCCAGATTTCCTTTCTTTACTGACCCTTTCATAAGCCAAGGAGAAGTATGAAAACAGATGTCTGGGGCATAGAGTGAGAGGAACTTTGAGTTTATTGAATTCAGTTGGACAGAATGCAAGAAGCAGACTGCTTAAAAAGGACTTGCTTCCTTTTAACCACCAATGCTCCAAGCTCTGGTGGAATATAATCTGAAGATATTGTTTTGCCGCTAGAGCACCCAAAGAGAGCGCCCAATCTTTTTTGCACTCATTTGTCACCACAATCAGAATAGGGAAGATGGGCGTGGGGTCTCTACATCTGCCCCCCTCCCCGACAAAAATAAACCCCCCAAGTTGGAAAGAAAATACTCTCACCTGATCATAGTATTTGTTGATGTACTTGTAAAGTTCATGCAAAGCCACCAAGGAATTGAGTTCACCTGAGTAATTCTGTAAGTAAGAGACACCGGGGCTATTTTTAGTTAACGAGAGCCAAAGTCTTCCCAAGCCATGTTCAAAGTACAGTAGATCAAGTTCCATGCTGGGCAGGCCAGGTGGCAAAAGAGTCACAGTCTCCCTTAACACTGAGGCAGATAAATTGCCTCCTCTTCTCCATTTCATGCCTGTCTCATCATTTCTTATCTGAGGCTTTTAGCTGGAGATGCCAAGGAACGAACAAGGACGACACGACCGGAGTTATGGCTGCAGCCTGTGGATTATCTGAACTAATCCTAGTTTTCTTTGTAATGTCTTTTACCAAGCTGCTAGAGGGGAGCCACAGTCTACATCCAGGAGAGGGGAGCCAGGAAGCGCAATTTAATTCTGTCCTACAGGTAGCCCTCGACTTATGGCCATTCAAAGTTACGACGGTGGTAAAAAAAAATGGACTTTTGATCTGTGCCTGACGTTATAGCCATTGCAGCACAAAAATTCAGGTGCTCAGCAGCCTGGCCTCACTTACAATCTTCTGACAGTTAGAACAATTAACCAGTGGAACAACCGGCCTCCACAAGCTGTGAATGCTCCAACACTGGAAGTTTTTAAGAAGAGATTGGACAGCCATTTGTCTGAAATGGTATAATATTTCAGACAAATGGCTGTCCAGTCTCTTCTTGAAAACTTCCAGTGTTGGAGCATTCACCGCTTCTGGAGGCAGGTTGTTCCACTGGTTAATTGTTCTAACTGTCAGGAAGTTTCTCCTTAGTTCTAGGTTGCTCCTCTCCTTGATTACTTTCCATCCGTTGCTTCTTGTCCTGCCTTCAGGCGCCTTGGAGAATAGCTTGACTCCCTCTTCTTTATGGCAGCCCCTGAGATATTGGAACACGGCTATCATGTCCCCCCTCGTCCTTCTCTTCATTAAACTAGACATACCCAATTCCAGCAGCCGTTCCTTATATGTTTTAGCCTCCAGTCCCCTGATAGGCCTAATGGGGCCTGGCCTGAAGAGACGTCTGACACTTCCTTCACTAACATGGGGAGGAAATCTAAGGAACTGCTTAAAATGACTAAAGAGCCTCAGCAAGTCCATAAGGAAGAGAGGTTCTTTGCACTACCTTGCGATACCTTCACCACCAGCACCAGTCGCCATTCAGGCCATTAGAAATCTCTGACCAGGTGGAGAAATGGCTTGGCAACCAAAATGGCTGCCAGACAGTGGTTTCTTATGATTTTATCAGCCAATTCCCTGAATCTTCGTTTTGAGAAACTGAAGCTCCTGAACGATCTCCAACGAGAGCCCCAGCTACAAGGCATTGCCGTACAGGTAGCCTTCAAGTTACAACCGTGATGGTGGGTACTGACCGACTTGATTTTACACCTTTTTTGCAGCGGTTGAAAAAAATGAACCCCGGGTCATTAAGCAAATCTAGCAGTTGTCAAGAGCAGGGCTTTTCAACCTTTTCACCCATTGTACCGCTTTTAGGATATGGCAATATCCAAGTACCACCAGTTGCCTAGCAAGGTGTCAAAAACTTGATGACCAAAAAAAAAAAGGAAAAAAGTGATGAAGTACAGGTAGTCCTCGACTTACAACAGTTCGCTTAGTGACTGTTCGAAGTTAAAGTGGCACTGAAAAAAAGTGCCCCCCAAGGCACAGCTGAGCAAGATACCTGCCTGCCCACCCAGCAGCGGTCTTCCTCCTGTCCAAGGTTTTCATTGTTGTGAGCATTTCTGTTGAGGATTGGCAGCGGGAGTGGGGTGGGGTGGTGTTTGGTTTTATTCCCCCCGTCTGCTGGGTGGTTGCAGCAGGTTTTGGTCACTTCACATGACCCTGGGACATTGATTCCATCATAAATATGAATCAGTTGCCAAGCATCTGAATGTAAATCACAAGACCCTGGAGATGCTGCAACATTCCAGCTGATCGGCGCTTCTTCTGGGCTCAGCAGAAGCGCCAGGATCAGTGCTGCTTTCCAGCTGGAGCCTGGCGCTGATCCTGGCCCTTCCACTGAGCCCTGACAGCCCTGCAGCTCCAGCCATCTCTCGCTCAGGTTTGTGCGGTGCTGCCACTGGTTCAGCTCATTCCCTTCCCCCACTACTTTTCTAGGATGGTCGCGTACCACCTGCCAGGTGCCAATGTACCACAGGTGGTACCCGTACCACTGGTTGAAAAGCCTTGGTCAAGAGGACCAATGGTTCTCAAAACAGGTATAGTTTTGCCAAAAACAGGAAGTAAGTTTTGGGCAAAAAATGTGATGAAATGCGGTCATGTGACTATGGGGTGCTGCTGCAAACCAGGGTAAATGTGGCTGTGTTGCCAAGCGCCTGAAGTGCGCTCATGTGACCTTGGGGGAGATCGACCGTCGGGACATGAGAACTGGGTCGTAACTCCCCTTCTTCCAGGTGAGTCATAACTTCGAACAGTCGCTAAGCAACTGGTCATAAGTCAAGGACTATCTGTAATCAAATCACAAAAAGAAGGGACGCCGATGCTGCGTCGAAGAATGGCACGGATAAAAGCCTTGAAAAGGGCTTTTGTGCAAAAAGAGAAGGGAGCAGCTGGGGGGCTCCTCACCCGTGATAGCTCCGCCAAGGCAGAATTCATCTCCTGATCACTGGCCGAGATGGTTTGGCGAATATCTGCGTAGTACCTGCAGAAGGGAAATAATGTTTTTTTCCTTATTATTGTTACATCCAGCTTATCCTCCACCTCTTCTCCTTCTCTGGATACATCTGGCCTCCCTCTGAATTGTCCTTCCTTACCTTTCCACCATCTGCTTATAGCGTGGTATGTCTCGTGCGTAGAGCAACTTGTTAATTGGGGAATCCTGGAAAGGCCACCCAAAAAAAAAAAAAAAGCAAGACATTAATTTCAAGGCCCAGAAATTTTTACACATAATGAAAACAATTAACATTCTCAGGGGGAATGAAGAGGAAAGGAAGACAAAGCTGTAACTGGAGGGATCGGCGGGCTGTGCAGCTAACGAGTAGGCTGGCTTGGTTGCTCAACAGTGAGAAACTGGTGGGGCGGGCACATCAGCGCCTGCATTTTCTGCGTCGCATGAGAAAAGCACATCTTCCTTCCCCTGTCCTGACCACTTTCTACAGGGGGACGATCGAGAGCATCCTGTCATACAGCATCACAGTCTGGTTTGGAAGCATCACTGCTTCAGACAGGAAGGCGGTGCAGAGAGTGGTGAGGATGGCCAAAAAGATCATTGGCAGTTCCCTCCCTCCCATCCAGGACATAGCACAGAAGCGCTGGTTGAGCAGGGTCCATAAGATTGTCTGGGACACTACACATCCTCTTCACAACCTGTTTTCCCTGTTACCTTCTGGGAGGAGGCTTTGTGGTATCCGAAGCAGAACATCCAGATTCAGCCAGAGTTTCATTCCATACAGCATTAACCTTTGAACTCTCGAGCTTCCTCCTTCCGTTATATATTCAAGATGGACAATATTTAATATTTATTTGCTACGTATATGTAGGGATGTGGGTCTATACATATGTTGTTCATAGTATGTGTTTCACTTTGAGAGCGGGCAATTAAATTTCATTTTTGATGTGTGCCGTTGTGCCCACAGTAAAAAAATGACAATAAAGGTTATCTTATCTTAACTTATCTTATCTTATCCTGAATCTTCCTCTGGAAAAATGGGTGGTGTGCTCCTTAGCATTGCTGGCATCACTAGTGTCAGCTAAGAGATGTCCATGAAAATATAGCAACCACACCTCAGGTGACAAGTTACACCAGGGGTCTTCAAACTTGGCCCTTTTATGACTTGTGGACTTCAACTCCCAGAATTCCTCATCCAGGCATGCTGGCTGACGAATTCTGGGAGTTGAAGTTCACAAGTCATAAAAGGGCCAGGTTTGAAGACCCCTGAGTTACACAAATGCTCATAAAATAGCATCTTCCTTTTAAGAAAAGGCTGCGGCTTCTATACCAGAAGGAGACAATATAACCACAAGAAAAGGTGCTGTTGAGTTCTTTTTATTGTTAGCTCCTTGAGATCTTGCCAGAATATAGAGCAGTGATGGTGAACCTTTTAGAGACCAAGTGCCCAAACTGCCACCCAAAACCCACTTATGTATCGCCGGGTGCCAGGTGGGCGTGGCTGTGGTCATGGCAGACTGGGTGGGTGTGGCCAAGGGGGCGTGGTCACCTTGATGTTGCTCGTGGGGAGGGACGCCTGTGAGGGCCGGGCAGGGTTGGGGGAGATCCAGGTGGTCTCTGGTGGGTGGGGCGGTGGGCAGGAGGCTCATCCTGTGGGGTGAGGCGAGGCAGGGGCCGTGGCAGTTGCTGCCTGACACCGTCGGCCCCAACACAAGAGGCCAGTGAGCGCATGGGGGCTGACAGTGTCCATCAGCAGCCACAGCCTGCCGGCCCCTCGACCGGCGCACTCTGGGGCTCCGCAGCCCACCGCCAGCAGTTCAGAGAAGCCACCTCTGAGCTGGATGGCCGGCCGACAGCTGAGGAGGCGATGCAGTGGGTCGTGCCCGGGAAAAGGAGAGCATGTGAGGCCAAGAGGGATGGGACGAGGGGGAGGGAAACCAGCCATGCTGGGATGCATCCGGCCACATGGGACCTCAGCGAGTTAGCAGGCAACTGGTTGAAGAGGGACGGTTGCCATCTCTGGGGCATGGCACACGTGCCCACTGAGAGGGCTCTGAGTGCCGCCTCTGGCACGCGTGCCATAGGTTCGCCACCACTGATATAGAACAAAACATGGAACCAGCCTATCTGAGAGGGAAAACCTGGATACCCCACCACACACTTCTTGCACCAGCAAGTAACCATTTGGGGGACACGGCTTCCGGATTCTCTTCACATTCATTCTAAGCTGCATTCTTTCAGGCTTACCCGGCCCAGTTTGTGGTCAGCGAGGGTGCAGGAGTCCATGAAGGTCTGAGCGATGACCAAGAGCACAGCGTCCACATTATCTGACGTTTGCACATCAAACACAAACTGGGGGTTCTTGATTATGTTGATCCAGAACCTTAAGGGCAGACTGCAGGAAGAAAAAAAAACCCTCAGTCAATAGCACTCGGCAGGACGGCTAACAGGTAGAGGCTGGCAGATGACATGTTCACGACAACATCATGATACAAATGATGTCAGTTATGTACATGTCATCCTCGACTTACAACTGGCCATTTAGCAACTGTTCGAAGTCGCAACAGACCTACATGGGGGGTACTTATGACAGGGATTTATAGTTCTGACGGCCAGCCCCCCCCGTGGTCACATGACCAAATTTCAAGCACTTGGCAACCAGGCTGCAGTATCCTATGGCAAAATGGCTATGTTTTATGACAGTTTTGCCAAAAACCTCTGTTTTGAGGGAAAAAGTGCCCAATAATGAACTATTGGTTTGCTTAACAACTGCTATGTTTGCTTAACAACCACAGAGGCCTTTTTACAACTGCACAGTATGTAAAGTTATCACAGAAAAATATAAAACTGGGTCGGTCATGTGACTGACCCATTTTACAATTATCATACTTACTGTACATATGTAGTGTCATGACATCATTATGCAACTGTGCCATTTGTGCAATGATGTCATGAAGCTCAAGCCATCATACTGATGTTTGCAGCTGTCTACAAATGAAATGCCCTCGGAGCATGAGTCAACCAGTGAATTAAGTATCAGTTACACTATAATTGTACATGCCAAATATGCCAGTTTCATGATGTGAAGTATTTCTCTAGTGCAATTTACAGGCTATTTAACAAAGCCTATAAAACATGAAACAGTGAGGTTTACCCTATTTTCCCCTAACTGCAGTGCCTACAAAATTTCTAATTGTTCTGTCTTACAGATAAACCTCCTCCCATCACATCTAGGTTGGTCCATAATTTTCTGAGTGT
This sequence comes from Protobothrops mucrosquamatus, assembly GCF_001527695.2. Classification (NCBI taxonomy): domain Eukaryota; kingdom Metazoa; phylum Chordata; class Lepidosauria; order Squamata; family Viperidae; genus Protobothrops; species Protobothrops mucrosquamatus. The sequence goes on from NW_015392659.1 coordinate 55,106, forward strand.
TAAATACCCGAACTGTAAAATAGGATTATTAATATCACAGATATGATATTGGGCTGGACATCAGCAGAGTTTTACGAGGTTATTATCTTCTGTGGGGAAATGAAGAGCAAACCAATAAATAGCACAATCAAGACATTAAGCTTTTGAGAAGTGGCTTCCAGTAGTTTTGGTTGCCTACCTATTTGTTTTCCAGATGTGGATGGTTTCTGGATCTGTGATCCCATGATTCAGTGCTTGCTCATCTAGCAGGTCAAAAAAATATTTCACAGCCAGAGGGACAGGGCGATTGGTACTGAGGATCACTTGGAATAAATCATCTACAAATTTCTGTAGCGTCCCCTACAAGCAAATATAGCACAAATCAGACCAAGTTATGGCACAGTTCTCTTTGGGGCCAACAAACACAAGAGCAACGAAGACCCTGAAGGAAAGCTTAGGATAAATTTACAGCACAGAACCAGCCAATAAATGTTATGGACTCTCCCATTATGTGTTAAAGTGGGAAAGGTGATCTCACCACGTAGTTCTGATCTAAGGAAAACTGGCTAAGAAAATCACAAATTCTGTGGGCCGGAATCCTGAGAGATCAGCGGTCTTCAAACGTGGCAATTTTAAGGCTTGTGGATTTCAACTTCCAGAATTCCTCAGCCAGACATGCTGGCTGGGGAATTTATTCTGGGCGTTGAAGTCCACACAACTGCCAAGTTTGGAGACCCCTGTGATAAATCAAGAAGAGAAGAAAAAAAATAGCTGGTCACTTCCTGTATGATTTTTTTTTTTTTACAGGATCTCTGAAGCCAAATTATCTGTTGTTGTTTGTCTTAATCTCCACTAATAAAGAAATCATTCTATCACAGAGTTGGAAAGCAAAAATGTTGCATCTATCTTAAATACCTTTTCCTACAGAGCCCTTAGAAGTATATTGTGTTGGGGAGCTTCTCAGCTCTCCTAACATTATTACTACACCGTGTATCAAAGAATCCCATAGGGCAGCTATGCCCAATGTGTTGAAATGACTCCTTTTACCTGTCCTAATTTGCCCTCCAATTAAATTCCCAGTAAACAACAGTGTGGATGAGATCAAGTCAAGGAAAGTAGACCGGAACTGCAATGCTGTACATTCTTATTGAGAAGAAAGTCTTATTCTTTCCATAGGGCTTCTTCTGGAGATTGCATCCATGGACAGAAAGCCTGAAATAATTGTTGGGAATAAACAAGAGCAGAACTGACGACTGGATCTCTTCTTACCTTCATGGAAAGAAGACGCGTTAGGTAGATCTCTGGAATCGCTTTGGCTCTCTCCCGTTCCCGCAGGCTCCCTCGCCGATGTTTAGGCAGCTCAGGTTCCTCGGTCGGTTTCACCAGGTGCCAAAGCTTTATGCCGCCCTCATCCGCATCCTCCAGCATTGGAGTTTCTAAAACACAAACCAGCATAAGGCCACTCTGGATGATTGGCAGTAGATCATCAGATGGCAGATGCTCAGTTTCTCAATTGAACAATTTTTTTTTCTCTTTAAATTAACTTGCTACTCCAAACTGGTTTGGTAATTAACTTTCAGTCCATTTTGTTCCTTTGTCCATTCAGTCCACCCAAGCTGCTTTTCCCCCAATAACCAAATAAGAGTTGGAGTGGTCACTCACTCTCTCCAGGGATGTAATCCTGATTCTCCCTGGGAAGGTGCTTGGTCATACGAGGGACCAGTGCAACAGTGGCTCCATCAGGCACCTGAGCAGGCACAAAAAATGTGGGTTAAAAAGCTTTCGGGACTCAACATGCTGCATTGTCTTTCAGCAAAAAATATTTGGAAGTTGGCATTTGAGATTAGACACTTAACACCATCTTATCTCCTTGTGTGCTAATGTGATATAATCTATATGACATAATATGGCTTTTGATATAATTAAAGTAGAATCTACCCAGTTCAGCAGTGTCCATAATTTAAAATGATTGGAGACTGACAGGCTTCACCTCCAAAATACTTAGGGTCAAGATTCACTTATGAAGAATTTATTTTTAAAACTAACCTATTTTATTTGATCACAGCATTTGTTGTTAATGGTAGCTAGTTATTTATTTATGCATATATCCTGCTTTTCCTCTGTCAAAGCAGTACTCAGAGTGGCTTTTCACATGCATGTACTTTATTGCAGGGGGTCTTCAAACTTGGCCCTTTTATGACTTGTGGACTTCAACTCCCAGAATTCCTCAGCCAGCGTGCCTGGCTGAGGAATTCTGGGAGTTGAAGTCCACAAGTCATAAAAGGGCCAAGTTTGAAGACCCCTACTTTATTGCAATCAATAGGTTAAGGAAACATTAAAACCTAGCAATTAGTATATAATATTTGATGGCACGTTTTTACCTCAGCAGCACAAAATTTAGCCAAGGCGTCAGTACTTTATTCATAAAGTAAAAGCTTTATACAACTATGGCCTTGTTTTCCTGAATACTGACACAGAAGAGGTAAAGTAAGAGAATTCAATTTCCCTTTACAAACTTCAGTATAGCAATAGAGGGTATAGCTGATTAATTTCATCTGAATCACAAGAATAAACTAATTTGGATAAGAGGATTTTAGAGTATCTGACAGAGATCCTGGTGGTAACACAGCGCTCCACGCTCAGAAAAGGTTCTTTTTCAACCTGGGGAAGGTGAAAGATATTAACTACTTGCTACCACCCAAGGTCAGCTTGAAATCCAAGTTCCAGTCTTATATGGCATCCTACTGACATGCAGTTGGTACTCCCTATCATTTATCCTTTGCGTGAAATGTGCGTCTGGCCTTTTCATTAACAAAAAAAAAAAAGATGGTAAAGGATTCTGCTATCCAGTCGTGTCTGACTCCAGGGGGTGGCACTCATCTCTGTTTCTTAGCCAAGGGAGCCAGTGTTGTCTGAAGATGCTTCCGTGATCATGTGGCCAACATGATTATACGCCGAGGCGCACGGAATGCTGTTACTTTCCCACCACATGACAAGGTGGGACCAAAGTGGTACAAAAGTGGTACCTATTTATCTACTTGCATCTCATGCTTTTAAACTGCTAGGTTGGCAGGAGCTGGGAAAAGAACGGAGCTCACCCTGTCATGCAATACTTGGGTCTCGAACCTTTTGGTTGACAAGCCCACCACATCAGGGGTGTCAAACTCAATTTCATTGAGGGCAGCATCAGCATTGCACTTGCCCTTGGGGGGGTGGGGTGGCCAGGGGTGTGTGTGGCCTACTGGGTGGGCGTGAATGGAGTGGGTGTGGCCTACTGGGTGGGTGTGGCCAGCTCTACATCATTTGCGTCAAGGGTGACTGTGGGGGCCTGGGCAGGAGTGGGACAGATCTGAGGGTCTCTGGCAGAAGGGGGTGGGACCAGGGCAAGCGCCAAGGCATGGTCCATTTCTTCATTCCTCACAAAGGGTGACACCTCCCCAGCATGCACCCAGGGGGCGGGGCCAACGCGGCAGGGGCTGGTTCCTCGCTGTTTCCAGACGGCCTTGTGGAGCTAAGACTGAATGCGTTTCAGCATAGATGGCCACCACAAAATTGTACATTGGCTCCTGGCCAGCCTGGGCCAAGGCAGAGGGGGCCGTTCCCTCACTGTTTCCAGGATGCCTTCGCGGGCCACATGAAACCACTTCGCGGGCCGCATCCGGCCCCTGGGCCTTGTGTTTGACATGTCTGCACTACATCATCAAGCCCCCATGCCCCAGGATAAAAAAGAACCTGGCTTGTGAGTCTAGAAGCTGCTACTTGAATTCTATAGCCTCCCTCCAGCCTGGAGAATAGTCATCTGCCAATAGTTTAATATACAATGATAGCAGCAGACAAGAAGATGGGTAAACCCTGGTTTCCAGCAAAAACCTCATAAATTAGTCATGGGACCATGGGATGCTGTAAACAGCCATAAATGCGGGTCATTTGCCAAGCATCCAAAATGCAGTCATGTGGCCACCAAGGAGGCTCTAGGCATCAGAACGCCAAATCCAGGTCATATGTCCCTTTTTTTTTGGTCCATTGTAACTTGGAACGGTCTAAGTGACCAGTCATAAGTTGAGGAAGTTAACAGAGGGTTGCCTGCAATTGCAGGTAGTCCTCAATTTACAACCATAGTAGTAACTGTGAGAGGGACCTCGGAGTCCTAGTGGACAATCACTTAGATATCAGCCAGCAGTGTGCTGCAGCTGCCAAAAAGGCCAACACAGTGCTAGGCTGCATTAACAGAGGGACAGAATCAAGATCACGTGAAGTGTTAATACCACTTTACAATGCCTTGGTAAGGCCATACTTGGAATACTGCATCCAGTTTTGGTCACCACGATGTAAAAAAGATGTTGAAACTCTAGAAAGAGTACAGAGAAGAGCAACAAAGATTATTAGGGGCCTGGAGGCTAAAACATATAAGGAAAGGCTGCTGGAATTGGGTATGTCTAGTTTAATGAAGAGAAGGACGAGGGGGGACATGATAGCAGTGTTCCAATATCTCAGGGGTTGCCACAAAGAAGAGGGAGTCAAGCTATTCTCCAAGGCGCCTGAAGGCAGGACAAGAAGCAACGGATGGAAACTAATCAAGGAGAGAAGCAACCTAGAACTAAGGAGAAACTTCCTGACAGTTAGAACAATTAACCAGTAGAACAACCTGCCTCCAGAAGTGGTGAATGCTCCAACACTGGAAGTTTTTAAGAAGAGACTGGACAGCCATTTGTCTGAAATGGTATAGGGTTACCTGCCTGAGCAGGGGGTTGGACTAGATCCAAGGTCCCTTCCAACTTTATTATTATTTTTATTATTATTATTATTATTATTATTATTATTATTATTATTATTATTATTGTTGTTGTTGTTGTTGTTGTTGTTGTTGTTGTTGTTGTTGTTGTTCGTTCAAAGTTACAATGGCACTGAAAAAAGTAACTTATGACCATTTTTTATGCTTAGGGTCATGGCAACATCCCTGTGGTCACGTGATCAAAATTCAGACACTTTGCAACTGGCATGCATTGATGACGATTGCAATGCCCCAGGGTCATTTTTGGGTGACCTTCGGATGAGCAAAGTTGATGGGAAGCCAGATTCATTTAGCAACCATGTTACTAACATGTTGACAACTGCAGTGATTCACTTGATAACTGTGTCAAGAAAAGGTCGTAAAACGGGGCAAAATTCACTTAACAACTTTCTTGCTTAGCCATGGAGATTCTGGAATCAATTGTGGTCGTAACTCAAGGACTGCCTGTATCTACCAGTGATAGGCAATTTATTCTTCTTATTTACTCTGTCCTGGAGGACTAGCTATAAAGGTTGAATGTCTGCGGAGATTCTCAATCGTCCAGATCATGGTTGTTCCAAAGGTGCTTTTCAAAAGGCAACTGGACTTTCTTGTTTTTTTTCCCTTGAAAGTCCAGCTGCCTTCTGAAAAGCACCTTTGGAACTATAAAGGCTGAACTTTAAAAACTCTTATGGGAGTAATAATAAGAAGTTGGTTAAGAGCTTTCCAGATGCAGTAGCGTTGATTGGGACGAGTTGTTGTCTGAAGATGTGATAAAATGCCTAACTGGCTTTGGAAATACCAAAGGAGACAATTAAGGGGGGAAAAGGGGAAGTTAAGACAATAGACTTTGAAGTCCAGGGTAGGGAGGAGGTAGGAGAAAGAGACTGAGAGTAACTCCACTTTAACTTTGCTACATATAAGTTGAGCTAGAGCAGCGGTTCTCAACCTATGGGTCGCGACCCCATTTGGGGTCGATCGACCATTTCACGGGGGTCGCCAAGCAAGGCTGTCTGCCATTTTTTTCCCCTTTTCCGGCGGGTGCCTTACCTCCCTTGAGCTGGGCCAGCTGGTGGTCGGCTTGCTCCGTCTCTGCCGCTTGCCAGCTACGCCTCGGCCGGCGCAGGGGGCGGAACCACGCATGTGCGGCGCTCCCGGGGAGGGAAAGTCCTCGACTTACGACCCGTTGGGTAGTCCTCGACTTACGACCAGTTTAGTCCTCGACTTACGACCGGTTGGGGGTCGCGGCATTAAAAAGGTTGAGAACCACTGAGCTAGAGAATTGCTCTGGCAGGTTTTCGAGATTCTGTTATCTTTCCAGAAGCCCAAGTGGTTCTTGTTTGCTGAGCCTGCCAGCCTTGCAGAACTTAACAGAATGTAAAAAGAATCTGTTTTGAAAGGTGGCAGAATGCGGGTGCTAGGAAGCCAAAACTATTGTTCAATGGCTCACTGATTACATCTTAATAGGCCGCCTAGGGACTTAATTATTTCTTTTCAGTCCAGCCAGAAATCTTTCTTTTTATATATATATATATATATATAAATATTTTATTAGATTTTATATGAGTAAGGAAAGAATAGGGTAAGTACGGGTATAGGGAAGGGTAGGAGTAAGGAATTGAGGATAGGGTAAGGGAAGGTACAATAATGGGGTAACCCCCAACAATAATCTCATGCTTTAACAAGCAGACTACCATCCGGATATGCATATTGAGTAAACGTAGTTTATATAATACTAATCAATTATAGTAAATAGAGTTGGCTATAAACATATAATTAGAAATTAACAAGTAAATACAATTCCTCTAAGTAGATAACCTTAATTAATAAGATATCAGCTGATTCTGACTGTCGCTACTAATATTTAAAATCACTAATAATAACGCTATTATTAACATAAAAAATAAAGTTTGGTGAAAAACCTAAAACCATATATTCCATTTAATTTCAAGCTCTTTTCTCATTCTATCGTATTTCTAACCATTGATAAATTTTTTCCCAAGTTTTAAAATAAATTGAATCTTCTTTCTCTTTCATCTCCAAGGTTAATCTATCCACAGAAATCTTTCATAATGCATACAGACTAGTTCAGTGGTTCTCAACCTGTGGGTCGGGACCCCATTTGGGGTCGATCGACCATTTCACAGGGGTCGCCAAGCAAGGCTGTCCGCCATTTTTTTTGTCCGCCATTTTTTCCCCTTTTCCGGCGGGTGCCTTACCTCCCTTGGGCTGGGCCAGCTGGTGGTCGGCCTGCTCCATCTCTGCCGCTTGCCAGCTACGCCTCGGCCGGCGCAGGGGGNACTGAACTACCTAGAAACCTAAGTTTTCCTCCAGTTATGTGGAGCTCCTTGAAAGGATGGCTTTTCCTTTTTTCCCTTTTTCCATTGCTTTAAAAGGATTGCTGTTCCAGTGCTGGCCCTCCTCCTTTTTGAAGTGGCTAGCATTATTTGGAAACCAAGCAAGGAAAACTTAGAAAAAATGATGGCAGGCAGAAATCAAGATAGATACATCCGCAGGAACTAAAGCCCATTGGCTACATTTCAGAATGGTCGATCAAAGTTTAGCGCAAGAACAATTTTTCACAAGAAGCTGTCTCCTTTAAAAAAAAAAATTAAGTAGCAGATGAGGGACAAGATTTCAGCCTGATCACCTCAAAAAGCTTGTTCTAGTCAGGGGAAATAATATTTGGGATCAATGGAAAATTGGTCTGACAATAAGATAATTGTAAGTACAGATAGTCCTCGACGTATAATCGCAAACTGGAACAGAGTATCTGTTGTTAAGCAAGGTGGTTGTTTTGAATCACGGCCAATGTTGCAAGCTTTTTTTTTTTTTGCCGAAGTTGTTAAGTGAATCACGGTTAAGTAAACCACGGGGTTGTTAAACGAATCTGGCTTTCCCCATTGACTTGCTGGAAGCTATCTGGGAAAGCTGCAAATGGCAAATATTTATAGAAATAATACAGACGGGAAATAAAAGAAAACAATTTTAAGAAAATGTAAAAATCACATGAGCCCACCATGCTGCAACTGCTGAAAATACGTATTGGTTACTAAGCGCCCCAATTCTGATCACGTGACCATGGGGAGCACTGGAATGGCGGTAAAGTATGAGGATCAGCCATTAAGTCGATTTTTTTCAGCACCGCCGTAATTTTGAACAGTCAGTAAATGGAAGACTAACAAAAGGTAAAGGTTTCCCTGTCCGGTCGTGTCTGACTTAAGAGGGCGGTGCTCATGTCCATTTCCTAGCTGAGGGAGCCAGCGATGTCTGAAGATGCTTCCGTGGTCATGGCATTATCTATGTCAAGGCACACAAAATGCTATTACCTTCCCATTGATGTGGTACCTATTTATCTACTTGCAGCTTTTAAGCTGCTCGGTGGGCAGGAGCTGAGGGAAGTAACGGGAGCTCACTGTTGTGATTCCTCATCAGCCAGTGGACCCGGTAGCTGAGTCTGGGGAATCAGAGGAGGAGGAGGGGCCTAGAGTGACATCAGAGTCAGAGGAAGGCTCTGATGAGCTCCAAGACTTACAGTCTGACGAGGAGCCTGGCCCCTCCACTCGTGCTCAGGCTGAGACACAGCTGTGCTGGGAGGCTGAGTCAGACTGTGAGGACTCACAGCTGGAAGACATCATGGATGCTTGCTAACGCTGACAGGCAATGAGAGTTGGACAGAGGAAGGCAATGGGGCGGCTCCAAAGGCAAAGGAGAAGGCATTAGGAAGCCACACCTTGGGCTGCATAATAAAAGGGAAGGTGTGGGAGGTGCTGGTCGCTGAAGGCAACCGTTTGGAAGAGATCAGGTTTCATTGAATTGTGTTTTGTTTGCATTTGCCTTTGGACAATTTCCGTTTGGAAGAAATCAAGTTTCATTGAATTTGTGTTTTGTTTGCCTTTGCCTTTGGACATTTTTCAGGTCTGTAAATAATAATAACACAGTTCCAGCCTGCTTGTTGGAAGAGAGGTTTCTCCTTGTGAGTTTAACAAGGACTCACGTAGGCTGGGACAGAACACTCACCCCATCATGTGGTGATTGGGTCTCGAACTGCCAACCTTCCAGTCAACAAGCCCAGAATCTTAATTGCTAGGCTCTCTGTAGTCTAATTCTAAGGGAGAGTATTTTCATGGACTTCTGAGGCAGAGAAGACAAAAAGACTCCTTGCCTTAACCCTCTTACCTTTTGGAAGGTTCCAGGAGCAGAAAGATGCTTACTGAGAAAAGGCCAAAAGCTGGTCTTATCCCGAGTTAAGCTAACCGCCGCAGAGAGGGCCATAAAAGTAGGAGGGCTTCCCTCACCTTATAGTGTTGCAGTGTGTTGAGCCTCTTCCAGCTGCCCTGGACGATTGAAGTCACATCTTCATCAGAGAGGATGAGATGCCCAGCCAGCCCAGACCGCCATTCTGTTGTCAACACAAACAAGACAAAAAGCAACTTGTGTGGGAGCAGCACTCTGCAAAATTCCACATTTGTTCATCCGGCATGCCATTGGCTACAGTTAAGTCAAGTGATCCTTCCCTCAGGGCCTTCCTATTGGCTCATTTGGATTGCTTCGGAAACGGATGGGATACTGGTGTGCAGTTTCCTAGCAACCTGGACAGTGCTGCCATGGGACACTGGCCAGTGGCCTCCCACTTTTTTTGGGGGGGGTCTTACTCAAGGTGGCCCTTCCAGCAGTCTTTGACTCACCCAAGTCAAGCGAGTCCGGGTCAGGTCGATGGCAATAAGGTGTCCCTTTGTAGAGCTGGTCCAGGATCTTCTCTTTCACTTGGGTGATTGTGTCGCAATCAAGACCCTTCACCAACACTCCCTGGCTGTCCTCCGTTCCTCCCCCTGTGTTCCCTGCTTGCGACAGCGCAGTTAATGTCTGCAAAAACAAGAAATCAAGACCAACTGATTCAGTGTATTCCCCTTCTTCTTCTTCTTAGCTTCTGGCAACCACAGGAGTGCTGGTGGCTCCTTCTGTTGTCTTAGATTAGAACCGAACTAATTAATTAATTGGAGGTACACGTGGCTTCCCTTTTATCCTCATAGTCACTGATTTGGCTCATGGCTTATGCAACACTCCTCCCCCATGACCCAGTTGGTATGTGCCAGCCATGCAAGAGTGGAAATGATGTGATCAGCTATCAGAGAGCCAGTGAAAAGGAGGGTGGGAGGGTGGCTTCCCTCCCCACTCCCTGTCATGAATATGATTTGGCCAGAATGAAAATCACTGAGGGATAGGTGACACTGCAGATGAATTTGGGGGGTGGGGAGGGACTTACAAACTTT
>NW_015392659.1:65783-69076 GCF_001527695.2 Protobothrops mucrosquamatus
TGACCCAGTTGGTATGTGCCAGCCATGCAAGAGTGGAAATGATGTGATCAGCTATCAGAGAGCCAGTGAAAAGGAGGGTGGGAGGGTGGCTTCCCTCCCCACTCCCTGTCATGAATATGATTTGGCCAGAATGAAAATCACTGAGGGATAGGTGACACTGCAGATGAATTTGGGGGGTGGGGAGGGACTTACAAACTTTCTCTCACTTCTACTGCTTTTTCACTGTTCTCACATCTGGCAGCAAAAACTGAATGCTTAGAGCAGTGGTGGCGAACCTCTGGCACGCGTGCCAGATGCAGCCTTCAGAGCCGTCTCTGTGGGCACGCACGCTGTCGCCCCAGCCCCACCTCCCCTCATGGCCCCCTCCTCACCAGCAGCCCCCCCTGGAGGAGAGTTGCCCCTGGGTGCGGCCTTGCGGAGTAGCGCAGCCAAGGACATGGCAGCCAGGCAGCGGGGACAAGACTGCCCTCGCATCCCGTCGCGTGCAGATGATGCTGCGAGGCGCGGGCAGAGGGTATGGCCACCATGGCGTTGCTGGGCCACCTGGGCAATTTGCTGCGATGGGCCGTGAAGACGGTAGGTGGCCCTGCGGGCTGGCAGGGCGGGGCGGTTTTGGGGAGACTCGGTCTCTAAAAGGTTCGTCATCACTGGCTTAGAGAATCTCTGATTTTGGGAGGCCACTAAAGAATTTCATCTCAGGAAAAGAGTTAGTTGACAAGAAAGCAGTTAAATTAATAGACTGATCTGTCTGGGGCTAAATTCAACACTCAGATGGTTGGGATACTTGATCCAATTTTTCTGCTTGCCCTACCCCATCCCAACCTGATTAAAAGATGGATTAGAGAGGGAGATACCAATTGCCCAAATGTTATTCAGTAAGTATTATCGATTAATGGGGAAATGAATTCTATCAAACTAGCTCCAAAGCAATATACAGGTAGCTCTCGATTTACGACCACAATTAAGCCCAAATATTCTGTCGCTAAGCGAGACAGCTGTTAAATGAGTTTTACGACCTTTCTTGCCATGGTTATTAAGTGAATCACAGGAAGCAGTTCCTAGTAAAGCCGCCTTTTGCAATTGACTAATGGCGAATTTGTCAATGCCAATGGTGTTCAAGTGGTGCTCCCGTTGTTTTGGGATTGCACCCAAGGCACCTATTACTATTGGTACTACTACTCTTGCTTGCCTTTGCCACAATCGGTCTATATTATTATTATTATTATTATTATTATTATTATTATTATTATTATTATTATTATTATTATCATCATCATCATCATCATCATCATCATCATCATCATCATCATCATCACAATTTGCTAGACGCTGAGAATGGGTCTGGCAATTTGCAATTCAGTGTAAGTGCTGGGATGCAGTCCTTGTTTACATGTGCTATGGGAACTATATCATCATGGCCGAGAACACCATGTTATGTGGATACAGGAACTGTATTTTATTCATCTCGGTTCAGCACGTGAACCCAGCCTTATTAAAGTAATCAAGCATTATTTAAGCTGAAAAAAAGTGAAGCAGGATGCTCATGCTTTAATACAGTCTTCTCCAGCCTAGGTGTGTTATGGCTTCAGCTCCCAGGATTTGCACGGCAAAGCCAATTATCGTACTTACTGTGCTTGTATAGTGTCACGACATCTTTATGCAATCAGGCCATTTGTGCGATGATGTCACCGCACATCCAATGTGCGAATTAAAGTCGAACATCCCATGGAGAGCAACAGGTTGGAGTAGCCCAGGCAAGAAGAGATGTACCATTTGCCATCCCATATTATGTCTGCTTAGCCAAGGTGAAGACTTGGCTTGATCTACAGGCAGTCCTCAGCTTACGACCACAACTGAGCCCAAAACTTCTGTTGTTAAGTGATACAGTTGCTAAATGAATTTTGCCCCATTTTACGATCTTCCCTGCCTCAGTTGTTAAGTGAAACACTGCAGCTGACAAGTTAGTAACCCGGTTGTTAAGTGCCTGTGGCTTCCCCCACTGACTTTGCTTGTCAGAAGGTCGCAAAAGAGGATCACGTGATCCCAGGACACATCCATCTTCATAAATACGAATCACTTGCCAGGCATCTGAATTTTGATCACATGATTATGGGGATGCTGAAAAGGTCGTAAAACTGAGAAAAACGGCCATAAGTCACTTTCTTCAGAGCTGTTGTTAACTTTGAGCGGTCACTAAACGAGCTGTTGTAAGTCGAGGACTGCCTGTACTGAGCTTGAAAAGGAGCACTTGCTAAGAATGGGAAGACTCTTAAGAAGAGGATGGAGGTGAGAAAGAAGCGTCCTGGACTCTGAAGATGCATGCTAGAAGCATGCAGCCAATAATAATAATAATAATAATAATAATAATAATAATAATAATAATAATAATAATAATAGTAGTAGTAGTAGTAGTAGTAGTAGTAGTAGTAGTAGTAGTAGTAGTAGTAAAGTTGGAAGGGACCTTGGAGGTCATCTAATCCAACCCCCGTCACAGAACCATGGTGTGTTTTGAAGGACAAGTGCGAAGGCAGCAAAAAAAAAACAAACACCCAGCCTTATCCAAATGCGATATTTGTGCTAGCTCTCGATGGTGCTATTCCTGTAAGCAACAGATGGTCTGGCCTTCAAAATGATCTGATTGCAAGTTGATGCCAATTGATCAATGCCCCGGTGTGCCTGGGGCTCTGACTAATCCATCACCAATAATAATAATAATAATAATGATAAAGTTGGAAGGGACCTTGGAGGTCATCTAGTGCAACCCCCTGCTCAGGCAGGAAACCCTATACCATTTTGGACAAATGGCTGTCCAGTCTCTTCTTAAAAACTTCCAGTGTTGGTGCATTCACCGCTTCTGGAGGCAGGTTGTTCCACTGGTTAATTGTTCTAACTGTCAGAAAGTTTCTCCTTAGTTCTAGGTTGCTTCTCTCCTTGATTAGTTTCCACCCGTTGCTTCTTGTCCTGCCTTCAGGTGCTTTGGACAATAGCTTGACTCCCTCTTCTTTGGGGCAGCCCCTGAGATATTGGAACACTGCTATCATGTCCCCCCTCGACCTTCTCATTGTTAAACTAGACATACCCAATTCCGGCAGCCGTTCCTTATATGTTTTAGCCTCCAGTCCCCTAATCATCTTTGTTGCTCTACTCTGTACTCTTTCTAGAGTCTCAACATCTTTTTTTACATCGTGGTGACCAAAACTGGATGTAGTATCCCAAGTGTGGCCTTACCAAGGCCTTGTAAAGTGGTATTAACACTTCACGTGATCAATTGCGTGGTCCAAGATTGGTTCTAG
>NW_015392659.1:69469-72614 GCF_001527695.2 Protobothrops mucrosquamatus
GTTCCTTATATGTTTTAGCCTCCAGTCCCCTAATCATCTTTGTTGCTCTACTCTGTACTCTTTCTAGAGTCTCAACATCTTTTTTTACATCGTGGTGACCAAAACTGGATGTAGTATCCCAAGTGTGGCCTTACCAAGGCCTTGTAAAGTGGTATTAACACTTCACGTGATCAATTGCGTGGTCCAAGATTGGTTCTAGGTGGGTGCTTCTTCCCGAGAGGTCCATGATCGGCCCTTACCAGTGTGCGATATTCTAGGTCTTCTCGGAGAAGTCGGTTGTCATTCAGGGTGTACTTGGCCTTCCCAGTGACCCAGTCCACAGGACCCTTGTCTACTTGGTGCTTGATACCCCGGAAGAGCATATACAGGGGCTCCCCAACAGAGTCCTAATGGAGAAACAGAGAAATCCTCATCATCTCTAGAGTTTCCACCTTGCATTCCTGACCTTTTAGCTGTCGATAAGAACTAGATCAGGGGGGATGACTGAAGGTTCAGTGCCAAAGTTTAACTTTCAACCGGCAAACAAATCCAGTCTGATGTGTGCATCATTAGTAAGCCGTGCAAAAACGTATTATAAAACGATGGCTCTTAGGAAAGGCATCACCTGGGTCTGAAACCCTGGAAGATTCATAAGGACATTCAACGTTCAATGCATAAGGTGAGCCAATCTGTTTTAGTCAGCAGCTGGCCTGCTTGCAGCAGTATTAAAAAAAAAATGTCTGGGCTCAGCCTAAGCACTAGTGTGCCAAAAACAGGCATGGTATAGATTCCTATTTCACAGATCTGACCGTTCCCAGTATGTCATCATGTCACTAATTTAAAAAAAAAAAAACCCACTTGGCTAGAATGTCTTGTTCCTGATCCAGAGCCAACTCCAGACTCTTATTCATCCGCTTTAGCAATATTTAATGCACAAGAGGACACTGGAGTCTTGGATGTCTCACTAAGCCTTCTGTACCCCTCCATCAAGATGCTAACAGCTGAGAATTAAGGGGTCCTTGGCGTTATCAGAGCAGAGCTTTATGCAGCTATCTAGCTGAGAAGTACATGATATATAGGTTGATGGATGGAGTTGATGGATGTCTCACCCTGACAAACGCGTAGAGGCAGATGGACATCCAGTTGGTCAGCAGCTTCTCAACCACAGTTTCTGTCCTGAAAGAGACATTGAAGTTGTTTCAACCTTGACTACATTGTTCTTCAGCGCTAATAAACCTCCCAGTTGGTTTAAAGAAAGCGAAAACAAAGGGCAATAAAAATCAAAACTTAACACTGAGAAGGGAGGTGAATTCAGTTCTCTTTAAAAAAATAATAATTCTTTGAACATCATGCAGAGTACGCCTGCCTAAATCTCTTGTGAGAGGTGGACACTGTCAGCTTCTTATGGAAGGGATTCCATAATAATAATAATAATAATAATAATAATAATAATAATAATAATAATAATAATAATAATAATAATAATATAAATAAATAAATAAATAAATAAATAAATAAAGTTGGAAGGGACCTTGGAGGTCATCGAGTCCAACCCCCTGCTCAGGCAGGAAACCCTACACCAGGGCTTTTCAACCTTTTCACCCATTGTACCACTTTTAGGATATGGCAACATCCGAGTACCACCAGTCGCCTAGCAAGGTGTCAAAAACTTGATGACCCAAAAAAAAAGGAAAAAAGTGATAAAGTACAGGTAGTCCTCGACTTACAACGGTTCGCTTAGTGACTGTTCGAAGTTACAATGGCACTGAAAAAAGTGCCCCGCAAGGCACAGCCGAGCAAGACACCTGCCTGCCTGCCCGGCCGTGCTCTTCCTCCTGTCCGAGGTTTTCATTATTGTGAGCATTTCTGTTGAGGATTGGCAGCAAAGGTGGGGTGGGGGGGTGTTTGGTTTTTATTCCCCCCATCTGCTGGGTAGTTGCAGCAGGTTTTGGTCACTTCACATGACCCTGGGACACTGTGACCGTCATAAATATGAATCAATTGCCAAGCATCTGGATGTAAATCACAAGACCCTGGAGATGCTGCAACATTCCAGCTGATTGGTGCTTCTTCTGGGCTCAGCAGAAGCACCAGGATCAGTGCTGCTTTTCAGCTGATTGGTGCTTCTTCAGGGCTCAGCTGGAGCCTGGCACTGATCCTGGCACTACCACTGAGCCCTGACAGCCCCGAAGAAGCGCCAATCAGCTGGAAAGCAACACTGATCCTGGCGCTTCCGCTGAGCCCTGACAGCCCTGCAGCTCCAGCCATCTCTCGCTCAGGCTTGTGCGGTGCTGCCACCGGTTCAGCTCATTCCCCTCCCCCACTACCACTTTTCTAGGATGGTCGCGTACCACCTGCCAGGTGCCAATGTACCACAGGTGGTACCCCGTACCACTGGTTGAAAAGCTCTGCCCTACACCATTTCAGACAGATGGCTATCCAGTCTCTTCTTAAAAATTTTCAGTGTTGGATCATTCACCGCTTCTGGAGGCAGGTTGTTCCACTGGTTAATTGTTCTAACTGTCAGGAAGGCCTTTGCAGAAAAGACTCTTACTCCATTCTCGTATCAAGAGGTGATATGCCATTGTTTCTTACTTAGAGGCCTATTGCGCTAGCTGGCAAATGCTGGGAATGGAGTATTACTTTCTTGGCCACAGCTAAGCTTTTTAGCAGGTCTCTGTTGGAAATAGAACACCGGACTAAATATTCTAGTTCTGATTTAGTTCTGATGGCCTTTCCTACAGCAAGTGTTCAGAGCAGGTTTGTCCCTATGAGCCAGTAATCAAGAGAAGGTTATTCAATCTGAGAAAGGAGCAAAAGCCTCTTGCATCCAATATCCTATTTCACAAAGGTATACTAGATGCCTACAAAAAAATAATAATAATCTGCATATCAGGAACAAGGACAATAAAACTTCCCCATTGTATTGTCCCCCATCTTGAGTAACCCCCCAACTATCATGAACAGTAAGTAGCCTTGATGCATTTACTCTTCTCCTCAAATTTGTCTTAACTCCCCCAGGCTTTTTTTTTTTTCTGGCAGTGACCTCACCTTCTCAGCATCAGCTTCGGGTTCTTGGCCACATATTGCTCCACCAGGTCATTCAAGAGGGTCTTGAGGATATCTGTGAAGTACTCAAGTTTCCCATGCAAGGCGACTGTGAGAA
>NW_015392659.1:72663-78826 GCF_001527695.2 Protobothrops mucrosquamatus
GGATTTCCAAGGTGTGAATAAACTAGACAAAAGGGAGATGATCTAAGGTGACACTGCAGTTAGGCAAATTATTTCTTGGCTGGAGGGGCAGGGAGAGGAACAGGCATTTTAATTGATTGGTGGTGACCTCCATAAAAAGTTAAAACAAGCAAAAAAACACAGCAACAACTCAACAGGAATAAATAAAGCCAAAAATTCCGTGTCTTATTACAGTGATGGCGAACCTTTTAGAGACCGAGTGCCCAAACTGCAACCCAAAACCCATTTATTTATCACCGGGTGCCAGGTGGGCGTGGCTGTGGTGCTCATGGCAGACTGGGTAGGTGTGGCCAAGGTGGGCGTGATCGCCTCGATGTTGCTCGTGAGGAGGGACACCTGTGGGGGCCGGGCAGGGTTGGGGGAGATCCAGGGGGTCTCTGGTAGGTGGGGCGGTGGGCAGGAGGCTCGTCCTGTGGGATGAGGCGAGGCAAGGCGAGGCAGGGCGGGGGCGCCATTGTCACAGGGCAAGGCGAGGCAGGGGCACCATCAGCCATCGCACACAGAGGCCAGCGAGCGCATGGGTGCTGGGATGTATCCAGCCACATGGGACCTCGGCGAGTTAGCGGGCGGCTGGTGGACGAGGGACAGTAGCCATCTCCGGGGCATGGCGCGCATGCCCATAGAGAGGGCTCTGAGTGCCGCCTCTGGCACAAGTGCCATAGGTTCGCCACCACTGTCTTATGATATGCCAATGAAAGAATACATGCAGTCTGGGTAAGTTTGCATTTTTTAAAAATCATTTCCGTTATTTTGTATCCTGCTTCTATTATTTTTTACAAGTAACCTATTACAGGCAGTCCTCAGCTAACAACCATAAAGGGGCCTGCCCATCATGGTCATAAGATATGACAGTTGTAAAGCAGGTTGCTCACGTGACTAACCCCATTTTATGACTACAGCATAAAATGTTGTTAAGTGACCATCATGATTGTTAAGCAAATCAATGGTTAGCTATTGGGGGGAGGGGCAATTGCCAAAAATCAAAAGCAAATGTGGTGTAAATCATTGTCACTTGATTATAGGATGTTGCAGGTGGCCATAAATGCGGTCCAGTTCTCAAGTGCGAATGGTCCTGTGACTATCTAGGCTGGAACTTAGAATCTGGATCATAAGTACCATCCGAATAGGTCCATTGGGACTTCAGACAACTGGCTGTGAGTGGAAGGATTACCTGTAACAGGCTTTTGTTATAAAACCCTAGGTTGCATTGAGTAACAGTCATATGTTCAGGAGATTCTTTTTTTTAAAAGGTTTTGTAATAACTGCTAATAAGCTTTCCAATATTTTTCTACCCTGGTGACTAGGAAATTGCTTTTATGCTTCATGTAGTGAACATCCACTGACTTTGCACAACACCATTTAATTTTGTCACTGGGTTACCCATTTTTTTTGCATTTGCACAATTATTCTGAAAATTAAACGAACAGACGAGATTCGCACAACATGCCAAGGCAATAAAAAAACAAGCCAAGTTAGAAACCAAACAAGTTTAGCATGTTATTTGAGTGCAATCTGTAGGCCTTAAGCAAACCTGGGCATTATGGAAACCCAGTTATAGCATAACAACAACAACAACAACAATAATAATAGTTGAAAGGGACCTTGGAGGTCATCTAGTCCAATCCCTGCTCAGGCAGGAAACCCTATACCATTTCAGACAAATGGCTGTCTGGTCTCTTTTTAAAAACTTCCAGTGTTGGAGCATTCACAACTTCTGGAGCCGGGTTGTTTCACTGATTAATTCTTCTAACTGTCAGGAAGTTTCTCCTTAGTTCTAGGTTGCTTCTCTCTTTGGTTAGTTTCCACCCATTGCTTCTTGTCCTGCCTCCAGGCGCTTTGGAAAATAGCTTGACTCCCTCTTCTTTGTGGCAACCCCTGAGATATTGGAACACTGCTATCATGTCCCCCTCGTCCTTCTCTTCCTTAAACTAGACATACCCAATTCCAGCAACCGTTCCTTACATGTTTTAGCCTCCAGTCCCCTAATCATCTTTGTTGCTCTTCTCTGTACTCTTTCTAGAGCAGTGGTTCTCAACCTTTTTAATGCCGTGACCCCAACCAGTCGTAAGTCGAGGACTAAACCGGTCGTATGTCGAGGACTAAACCGGTCGTAAGTCGAGGACTAAACCGGTCATAAGTCGAGGACTATCCAACCGGTCATAAGTTGAGGACTTTCCCTGCCCGGGAGCGCCGCGCATGTGTGGTTCCGCCCCCTGCGCCGACCGAGGCGTAGCTGGCAAGCGGCAGAGACGGAGCAGGCCGACCACCAGCTGGCCCAGCCCAAGGGAGGTAAGGCACCCGCCGGAAAAGGGGAAAAAAATGGCAGACAAAAAAAATGGTGGACAAAAAAAATGGCAGACAGCCTTGCTTGGCGACCCCCATGAAATGGTCGATCGACCCCAAATGGGGTCCCGACCCACAGGTTGAGAACCACTGTTCTAGAGTCTCAACATCTTTTTTACATCGTGGTGACCAAAACTGGATGCAGTATTCCAAGTGTGGCTTTACTAAGGCATTGTAAAGTGGTTTTAACACTTCACGTGATCTTGATTCTATCCCTGTTAATGCAGCCTAGCACTGTGTTGGCTTTTTTGGCAGCTGCAGCACACTGCTGGCCTGGATCCTGCATGGTGGAACTGTGTTTTATGTGGTTAATTTGATTTGATTCTTTATTTAAAACATACCTTGGTGAGAAAGAGCTTGCTGTTGAGAAGATTAGAGAGCTGCACCAAGCCTTGTTCAACCGTCTGCCGCCGAGATTCAGGCACATCGAGGTCCCTTTGCAGGGGTGACTCCCGGTGGCCCGGGAAAAAGATGCGTTCTGCATAGGATTTGTAATCCAAGAAAGGAATCCCAGTGCCAACCAAGTCACTGGTGAGATCCATCATTTCAGTCATGAGGTCTAGAAACAGAGGAAGCACACAAGTCACACGGAAGTGAGCTGAGAAGAGAGGGGTCTCAAAAACGTAGAAAACTAAAAATGCTTCCGCCTTACATCAGGAACTGAGCGGACGTGTCTTCTTCATCTATGAGCGTGCACTCAGGGCATTTAAGCCAGAATGGAATAACTCGCCGTAGCCAACTCGCTGCGGCCGTTTCACCATGGCCACCTTGCCGCGACCATTTCACCACAGCCATCTTGCCATGGCCATTTTACCACAGCCATCTTGCCACGGCCATTTCACAACGGCCATCTTGCCGCGGCCATTTCACCACGGCCATCTTGCCATGGCCATTTCACCACGGCCATCTTGCCATGGCCATTTTACCACGGCCATCTTGCCGTGGCCATTTTACCACAGCCATCTTGCCGTGGCCATTTTACCACAGCCATCTTGCCGTGGCCATTTCACCACAGCCATCTTGCCGCGGCCATTTCACCACGGCCATCTTGCCGCGGCCATTTCACCACGGCCATTTTGTCACGGCCATTTCACCATGGCCATCTTGCCACATCCAAGTCACCAGGGGACAACTCGCCTTGGGGTAATTCCATATGGGATAACTCAACACGCTAAATATTATCTGCCCTTCTTTCTTCGATGTTATTTTCATTGACAAAAATAGAAAAAAGGTAGAAGAAGCAGTGGTGGATAGCATCGCATTGAGTTATCCCATGTGAATTGTCCTGCGGTGAGTTGGCTACAATAAGCTGGCCACGGCAAGATGGCTGTGGCGAGATGACCATGACGGGTTGGCCGTGGCAAGACAGCGGTGGTGGAGTTGGTTTTTCGCAAGATGGCTGCAGCGAGTGCGCTGTGGAAACCTGGCCCTGAGCAAGTTGTCCTAGTCCCCATTTAAACAACATATTAAAGACCAGAAGATCCAAAAGGACTTATATGCTGTACTCAAGAATGCTTTCTTGAGACCCCTTTCGTAAACCAGCAAGATACCTATATTATATAATTGTTTCTAAATTTCAAAAGGCACTAACTCTACCATGTTGTAATGTTCTCCCACAGCAGTTCTGGAGGCCCGATATAAAAACGTCCCCTATGAGCTGAGTGTGCCCTTATGGACAAGGGGCCATTGAAGCCACCGCTCATATGCTGTTGAATTGTTCCTTCTAGAATAGAGGTCCCCAACCTTTTGGGCACCAGCGACCGGTTCCCTGGAGAGAGGTTTTTCCGCGGACAGGAAGGTGCATGGTTTTGTATGCTGCCTGCATCTTGCATATGGGACTTTGCTGGTTTGTGCGGACCGGTTGCTGGCATGCCGCGGCCCGGTACTGGTCCATGGACCGGGGGTTGGGGACCCCTGCTCTATAAGGATTCCTGGGCTCATGACTCCTTACCTGGTAAAATATCCTGGAAATTCTGTTCTCTTTTATGTACAGCTGTCACTATCAGATCCATATGAGATTAATTTCTTTGAATGTAGTTAAATTCTATTATGGTGCCTATAAAATGAGGCAGAGTTTGGCCGCTCATTGGTGATCTCACTACTGACCGTAACGCAACATTAAGTCTTGTTTTGTTCTGCTCTATTTTTTACTTTATTTTCACGTTTTAATTTTTAACTCTGATCTGTGACTGTAAGAAAGGATTGAATCGGAAGGAGAGGGAAGTATGCTTTCTTTTACCTGTAAATTCTTTTTTGCACCGATCCCGAACGCTTGTTTCCAGATTTTCGAGCTGGATTTGAACTTTTTTGTAATCTCTCAGGGCCTGTTTGCTCTTTCGCCTATCATGAAAAAAAAAGAAAATAAAACCATGCTGGTCCCTTTCTTCCCAAATCTTATGCAGGCGCCCCCTTCATTGGAGAATATACAGGAAGTCCTCGACTTACTGTTCAAAGTTACAATGGCACTAAAAAGTGATTTACGACCATTTTTCATACTTATGACCATTGCAGCATCCCCATGGTCATGTCACAAGCAAAGTCAGTGGGAATTCACTTAACAACCGTGTTACTACTTTAACAGCTGCAGTGATTCCCTGAACAACTACGACAAGAAAGGTTGTAAAATGGGGCAAAACTCATTAAAAAATGTCTCGCTTAGCCACAAAAATGGTGGGCTCAATTGTGGTCGTAAGTCGAGGACTACCTGTACTCCCACATTTTTCTCTCATTTCTGTGCTGGAGAATTGGCCTATTCCTTTCGATTACACAGACACAAATAATTGTTGGATTAAGCGGAGTAAAAAAATGCACGACGCAGTCCTCAGAAATGGCACTATTGGATCATTGGAGAGATGTTGGCGGAGTGTGTAATTTTTATTACAATTTGAATCTGGAGAGCAGGAGCAAGGGAAAAGGAGAAAGTTTTTTTTTTTAAAAGGAGTTCGTTGAAGGGGAATTGCAGAAAATTTGGAGCGTTGAACACCAAACCTCAGCTGGAGTGATAAAAGATCAGACAGTGGAAGCAAAATTTATTTTGGCAAGTCTCTGTGGGGCAAGACGCACAGACTGAGATCTAGGATAAGTGCATAAATGGTGGGAGAGGATTAGCTGTTTCCCTGAACTATCTGCAAACTAGCCAAATCAGTAAAAGTTTGCAAGCGCTATGGTTTGGATATTCCAGGGGTAGGCAACCTTTGGCTCTTTGATGACTCGTGGACTTCAACTCCCAGAATTCCTGAGCCAGCCATGCTGAGGGGAAAAGGAGAGGTTTCCAAGCTGAGCCATGCTGGCTCAGGAATTCTGGGAGTTGAAGTCCACGAGTCATAAAAGAGCCAAGGTTGCCTATCCTTGGGATATTCCTATCTTGCTAAAAGAAATTAATTAGGCATGTGGGCAGCATGCATGTGACTTACACATTACACAGATGTAAACAACGACATTGAATCGTTGGAATATTTATTCATCTTCTTCTGTGCTGTCTCCTTAACCTGGCAGCAGGCTGAACAAGATCGTTTATTTATTTTATTTACTTATTAATCAAATTTACATGGCCGCCCATCTCACGGAAAGTCACTTCCCCATACTAGTTACTAAATCCATTTTAAATGGCAGGACCAGGATCTGTTGCATATAAAGGAGATGGTCTTCCACTGGGGATGGCACGTTTCCATCTCGCTCAGATATGGGGATGGCAAAGGCAGTGGGTGTTATCTGTTGCTGCTGCTTCTCTAGGTCGGTACCAAACATCTGGAATAGGATCCCACTTGGGGAAACGGGCAGG
>NW_015392660.1:0-1928 GCF_001527695.2 Protobothrops mucrosquamatus
AGTTGCTTGAAAATTAAAATAGTATAATAAAGCAAATCACAGCTAAACAGTTGGAAAAGAATATCTGCTTGAAATCTGACTTACATAACTAAAAGGGTTGGATGAATAAAAGTATGATCACCTGGCATAAACAACAACAAAAAGAACCAAAATGAACATCAATTAGAAACATGAGATGAAGTGGCATAATGAAGAGACTCTGTGTCTATAATTACAATTTAATCCTTCAAAAGACATGGAACATGTGGAGCTACATACAAAGCATCTCCTCTCTAATAGTTAAAGCACCATCTCTTTTTCCAGACTCACAAAACGGCTTTGGGAGCTATTTCTACTGCAGAGACAGTTAGGATAGCTTCCAAAGCAGCTGTGCAAGCCTGGAAAACAACATAGTTGTTTTTATCATTCCAAAATAGACGCTTTTTGTGCACTTCCATGAATTCATGTGAAACATTTGAACAGGCCTGTTTATTATTTTCAGAAGATGAAATAACTCAGGGGAAGGCATCAGAGGGTGATGATTAGAACCAGAAGAAATTTAATGTGAAAGAAAGGAACATTCCCAATAACAGCAATTTCTGAACAGCCTTCAAAGGCAAACGTGTAAATAATCTGAGATGTTATGAATACAAGGATAACTATAGCCAGAGTATCTCAATGGAGAGGTTACAAAGGGCTCAAATTATATGGAAAATATTGGTCAAAAAGCTGTGGGTTAGAGCGGCCAGAAAACAAAATAAATGCAGAGTATTTCTATTGATTATTTAATGGCAGTGACAAGTAATCTTTCTCAAAATATCTGGAAATTGGAATGTTTTTCTGATCAGCTGTCTCTAAAAACGTATTACCAAAGCTTTGTAGCTATTATTATGGAAAATTGTAAACCTTGCCCTTCCAGATGTTTCTGACCTATAATTCTCAGTATCCATTGCTATGCTGATCAGTCTGCTGAAAATGACCTCGACTGTGTTTAAGAAATGTTAATAGAGTACAACATTTCAATATTCATGCATTGATTTATTTTTCACTAATTTTTAAGATAGTGAATGATGTATGTGTAATATGTAACTAGAATTGGTTATATAATTCAGGGGTCCCCAACCCCAGGTCTGTGGACCAGTACCGGGCCACGGCATGCCAGCAACCGGTCTGCACAAACAAGGGAAGCAGGATGCAGGCAGCACACAAAACCATGTCCCCTCCGGTCCATGGAAAAACCTCTCTCCGGGTAACCGGTTCCTGGTACCCTAAAGGTTGGGGACCTCTGCTTAAGAGCATAACTATGTTTTTTTTTTAAAGTTCTTACAGTTCTTTTTTAGTGAGTAATTTTTTTCATATGAGGGGGAGTTGTTATAATACAGGTGTTCTGGTGGGGAAGAATTACCTGTCATTTGGTTGTGCTATGCCATTTGTTAAACTTGTGTCGAAATGGGGTTTACATTGATCAGTGTAAAAGGGGGTCTGAATGGACTGTGTTTTTGAGAAAGTTTAATGATTCTCTGGTAGATTGATATTATTTAAAGGGAATAATCATTTGTTCATATAGACTATCTCAAAAAAACTAGCCAAGGGGGTAACAAAAATTGAGACCAGTCTGTTTTTTCAGATAGGAATAATATATTCCTATATATTCCTGACACTGGAAGATCATTTGTCGGCCGTGACCAGGGGGGCGTTTTATCAGGTGCGCCTGATTTACCAGTTGCGCCCCTTTCTGGACCGGGACGCCTTGCGCACAGTCACTCAGGCTCTCGTCACCTCTCGCCTGGACTACTGTAACGCTCTTTACATGGGGCTCCCCATGGGGAGCATCCGGAGGCTCCAGCTGGTCCAGAATGCGGCCGCGCGGGCGGTGCTGGGGGCGACACGTCGCTCCCATGTAACACCGCTGCTGCGCGAGCTGCACTGGCTGCCGGTGGCCTTCTGGG
>NW_015392660.1:3807-12506 GCF_001527695.2 Protobothrops mucrosquamatus
TTGTTGCAGAAAGATTATAGGTTCAAAGGGTATGGGGTAGAAGATACATACAATGAGTAGTGTCATTTGGAGAAAGTACTGGAAATCATTGACTGTTTTCCATATTTTGCTAGGCCACAATGTCTTATATCCATGATTTCTTCATGTTATATACAAATTCCTTACACTTTATGTCAACAAACATGATGGTTAATATATAAACTCATACTGGTTTAGTCAATAAACCATAGTTAAAATGAATCACAGCTTTGGATAGGTTTAATTATTGGTGAAACTCAGAGATACTCTATTATGTGTTGCTAAATAATAGTTCTCTCCTCTATCCCAGTCAATATTTTCATAAAGCTGCTGAGAGAGGTCATCCATTGGTTTAAGTGAAGTATCAGCAATATGCTGATGATATCTATTGTATATCTTTATACCAGGCCAAATGTGGGATGTGGTAGATGTCCTCCTTATTGCTTGGAAAAAGTCAGAATCTTATTGCCTGGATGGGGTGAAGTAGATTCAACCCAAGAGAAATAGAATGGATGTTAATTTGACAGCTGAATTATATATTTCTTTTCTAGTGATTGTGTTCCCACAAGAAGAGTAAATTTTCAGTCTGGCGGTCCTCCTGGACTTCTGTGTTCTTCAAGAGTTCTGCAAGACTGTGTTTAGGAAGGCCTTTATTCAAGTTCAACTGGTATAGCAGTTTAGCCTTAACTGGGATGAGATACAATGAGGACAGTCATGAAACTTAATTTTAAGACTTAAACTGTCATTGTTACAACTCACTTGTCCAATCACACTTGGTCAATAAAGAATTATATTCTGTTCTATTCTTCATCAAATAAAGGGCTAGATAAGCCATTATAATACCTAATTTGAATTATTGTAATTTGCCCAAGACAGGGCTTCCTTTGAAGGCTACCAGGAAATTTCAATTGATCTAAAACAGGGCTCTTCAAACTTGGCCCTTTTATGACTTGTGGACTTCAGCTCCCAGAATTCTTCAGCAAGGCATGCTAGCTGAGGAATTCTGGGAGTTGAAGTCCACAAGTCATAAAAGGGCCAAGTTTGAAGACCCCTGATCTAAAATGTAGTGGCCTATATTTTTATTGGTCAGTCTTAACACTGATGCAGGAGCTGCTTTGGATGCCAGTATACTTCTGAGTTCACTTTAAGATGTTGGTCACATCCTTTAAAGCTGTCAATGACTCTGGGATGGTTATCTAAGAGGACACTTTTCCTTCATCTAATCTACCTATCTAGCCTAAATAGCTCAGGTACATCTATTGGGAGGTGTAACGGGAAGGAGCCTGAAGTCATGAATTCTCCATAGGAACTTCCCTCTGATGTAACAGCTTACTTTTCAAGGAAAGGATGGTTCCATATTGTTTTCATTTCTGTTATATATACCGTGCTTTTGGGATTTTGAGAGAATATGTCATTGGTACTGCTATTACAAAGAAGAAAAAATTGTCCTTCCCATTTAGAGAGAAAGTATTCATCCAATTCTCACATCATCCCTTAAACAAATATAGCAGCACAACCATAACTAATATACATATGCAAACAAAAGTACCTGTTTTAAAAGTACTCTCAGACCACATGTTATGCAGGCTTATAGACACATAAATATATGCACAACACAGTTCTATACTACCTTCTGTGTCTCAGAAACTTTCTATTAGCTGCTTAAAATTTTATTCCTAAGGACAGCTGGGTATTAGCCACTTGCATTTAGAAATCAGAGAGGGAAGAAGGTATTCTTCATTCAGATCAATGTCTGGCTCAGGAATTCTGGGAGTTGAAGTCCACAAGTCATAAAAGAGCCAAGGTTCCCCACCCCTGGTCTAGTTGCTCTATGCTTGTAGAGACAAAGGGGAGTCAGTACAAAAAGACTATAAAAATCAGAAGATATTTGTATGGAATTATTGCATCACTTCTTATAAATAAATATCTTTTTCTATCTATCCAGGTGCCCTTTCTGGAGCTAGAGAGAGTTGGGAATACGATTCTGGAGCTAGAGATCTTCAAAGCCCCGATTTGCACAGTTGTTCAACTTTACAAAAGCCATTTGAATATGGTGGGAATACTATGAATCAACAAGTTGCCCTTCAAAGATTGCTTACACAGGCCACCAATCTAAGCAATTCAGTCGGAGGAAGTTATCTAGAACTTGCCAACACTGTAAGTATCACTGTTTCAGATACAATTCTTTAAATCTGTTATATTCTTCCCACTCTCAACTTAAATAGTAATTTGCATCAATTCATAGAGGTTATCAGGCAACTGCTTTATAAACATATCATATGTGATTGCAAGAACAGTTTTCTGTATCTATTCCCTCCCGTCTGATAGCTCCAAAGTAATAACCCTATGCTTTTATCAGAGAGACTATCCCCGTTTTGATTTGTTTGGTTTTGTAAATTTGCATCTAAGCATTTGTTTTGTTACACATTATTACTATTACTTAAGAAAGACTCTCAAGCATATAATTTTAATTTTATTTAATCTTAATTTTATTTTTATAACTACATCATTGGTGCAATGTCGTGCTTGAAAAAAATTAAATTTAAACTAGTCAGCTTGCAACAGAAGTCTATGGAACGAACTACCCCCCGAGATCCGGACGATCCCGGATCTCCTAACCTTCCACCGCGCCCTCAAGACATGGCTTTTTCAGCAAGCGGGACTGACCTAGGGTGAATTTTAAATAGGGAAAATTTTTTAAAGATTTTAATAATGACACAGCCATAAATATATTTGGTTTTTAATTGGCTTTTATGGGGGAAATGTTTTTTGTGTTGTTTTTAACATGCTGTGAGCCGCCCTGAGTCCCGTGGGGAGAAGGGCGGCATATAAGTTAGTGCAAATAAATAAATAAATAAATAAAATATGTTACACAGAAATTAATCCATTCCATTATTTAATATTTCATTTTACTTTGCTTTAAATATCAGTGTTTGTTTACTTTCTCTGCAAGTTCTTGATGTCTAAATATAATAAACCTCTCTGCAGAGAACTAGATTTAGGCAAAAATCTTTTTTTTTTTTTTTGTCCTGAACTGAGCAGATTGCTTAGAAGTGTTTTAACAATGATAACAGTAAAAAAGACAGAATGAATGTGTCTTCTTTGTCAGGGAAATAATATTAATTGTGAAAAGTGGAAAGATGTGAATAGAGAGCTGTCCTAAAGATGATTTTTAACAACAAAACATCCATTAAAAACCAACTGAGTAATTAGATTACAACCAGTTTATACAAGAGAGGTCAAAGAGATGTTAATACCATAACCTCAGGTAAGGCAGAATTCTCAATCTTAGCAGTTTTAAGATGTGTGAACGCCAACTCCCAGAATCCCCAAGCTAGCATTAGGAAAGGTAAGATGATTTTATGAGCTGAGTGTTATTATTATTTTTATTATCAATGGAAATACTGATAAGAATCTGATCTAATCATAGGTGACCATATAAATTAGAATGGTAGTTCATTAAAGTTCATTAAGTCATTAAAGCAACTAAGTCTGGAAAGATACATTAGGTTGTTGCATTCATCCATTTTAATTATTCAGACCTTTCTTTTTTTTGCCCATTGAGTCACTTACTTAGTCACTCACTTACTCTTCCATGGACAAGACATTTCTTGCATCCAATCCTTCATTCCAGTTCTCTTTTAGGGATTGAAGGCAGTTGTCTCATCACTGTATGTGCATGATACATACTTCTCTAGGGAGGATGACTAGGTTTTGTTAGTCAAGGGCTGTGCTTACCATTTTGTAGGGCCACAGTGGATAGAACAATGGCACAACATAGGTTAAGTTTAAAAATATATATTTTCACTTTGTCCAGATGAACTTTGTTAAACCTATTTCTAGACTTAACTTGCAGCTTGTGTATATTTTCTCTATCAAAATTCTGAAAAACTCAGGTGCCAGTTTTCAGCCACTGCTGATAGAGATCTAGGGGCCATGGAAGAGGGATTGGGAGTCTGCATGTGGTCTTGGTACCTCTCTATCAAAGGAAGAGCTTTCCTGAATACGGGTAAGCCTTTGCTTACCAATGGTAATTAGAGCTGGGAACTCTGTAATAAGGCATGTCTGTGCCAACTTAACAATGGTAGTTTCAGCAGTCCCAATGTTCTTTGTAGGGATCATTGGGATTGTTGCTGTAGTACCAACATCCCTGCTGCATAGCAACCTTCCCAACTATCCCCCAGATTTATGGTTCTGGAGAACTTTAACCTCCCTTTCTTAGGAGTTGGAGTGGCTTGGGTTCATGGCCAACATGACAGCCCTGGGCTTATCTCAGGTCATCCTAAGCCTGACATGGGACAGTGGTCACATTTTGCATCTGATATTCCTGTTGGAGCAGTGGCTATGTGATCTGAAATTGGGGGAGCTCTTGGTTTGTCTCTTGCTGTGGTGATATACAGAACAATTGTCTGCACGAAGGAAGCCTGTATAACAATAGCAAATTGGTTTCTACATGTGTCAGGATGGCTACATGTTTTCTTTTTCCAGAAAACTCTGCTACGTGTGTGATTATTATAAGGAGGTTGATATATAAAATTTGACAATTGATGTATACCGAACACGAGTCTCATTTTATTGCAAAATTGCATAATAACCTTTCAAGTATTATGAAAATAAATGGAAGAAATATGTGAAAGGTTCCTTTGCATAATAATGAGGCAGAATAGTACTATAACAAACTTCTTGCCATTTTTGAGAATTATACTGCAAGACTGTACTATAAAATGAATCATTGTCATGCTTCTTTGAATTGCTTCAGTTGAATCTCATTTGTTTCATGTTTTTCAGTATCTTTTCTGTTCAAATGCTAATTGTTGTCTCCATTAAGTGTATTTTTCTAAGTGACTGGCAGAGGGCATACTGTACGTAGGCTGTATCATCTAAGCTTCTTGCTTTACTGCTTTCTTGCTGTATAAAAAGCCATTGCTAATATTATCTTTCACTGCAAGCAAAGCCAGGTTATTATGTTAAACATGTAAAATATTAAGACCATTCGGATTTTAAAATTTAAAAGATTTTAAATATATATATTTATATTTAAAGATGGTCTTAATTACATTGTAAACATATTTAAGTTTTATTTCTATCAAATACAAATGCTCTGTCCCATCAACAGCTAATTTTTTCAGAGTTCCTTGATTTTTTAAACTTACATTTCTTTTTTCCCCAAGAATTTCATTTCAAGAATATCAGTTTGATTTAGGGGTTAAAACAGGGAAACCTGAATTGTTGTCTGGCCTTAAATATGGAAGCTAATTATATGACTTGTCAGTCACTCTTTCTCAGCCCCCAAGTAAGAAGACAGTGACATGCCATTTTTGGAAAATGTTTCCATGAAAACTGTAAGGACTTGTCTATGTAGATGCAAAGAGGCAAGACTGATATGAAGACAACAAAAAGAACAAAATCGATTAATTACCATAAATTACTAGGCAACCACCATGTTTCCCTGAAAATAAGACCTACCCAGAAAATAAGACCTAGTTTGATTTTTACACGTGCTCCCAATATAAGCCCTACCCCCAAAATAAGCCCTACTTAAGACCCCGCCCATTCCATTGCACCTGGTTGCACGAGGTGGAGCAAGGCGCATGGGTAAAAATCAAGCTAGGGCGGGGATGGGGGGAGCAGCTGCTCCATGCACCTCGCACCCACTTACCTTAGGACAGTTGCAGCCAGGCCTCCAACACCCCAACACCTATCTCACCTCACCGGCCCACTTCTTCTGTGGCTACTCATCGCCACTCACGCACATCGTCTCCGGCTTCCATTTTGCCATCCAAGGCTCTTACAAAAGGCCTCTGATGGTGAAATGGAGGCCGGGGGCTCCATGCTTGTCAATCCAGAGCTCATTTCTCGCCTGCAAAGGCCTTTACGGATGGTGAAACGGAGGCCGGGAGCAATGTGCACAAGTGGTAGCGAGCTGCCACAAAAGAAGTGGCTCAACAAGGTGAGGCAGGTGTCGAGGTATGGGAGGCCTGGCTGCAGCGGTCCTAAGCTAAGCAGGTAAGCCATCCCCTGAAAATAAGACCTGGTGCCTCTTTTGGAGGCAAAAAAATATAAGACCAAGTCTTATTTTTGGGAAAACACGGTATATAGCTTACTGCAGCCTTCTTCAATCTGCAGTTTTCTAGATATGTTGGGAATTCCAATCATATGATGATGTATTGCTTACTTCATCATCAAAACTGGATAGCAGCTGTTTTTAGAGAGTATAAATAAATGATGTGGCTCTCTCTTAGTTCTCCACTGACCCTCCAAGCAACCTTCATGCATGTTTTTATGCTCCACTTCCAAAGTTCATTTTTTTTTCTGTTGTATTGCTTTGAATGTTTCTGTCCATTTGGCTAGATAGCTTCAGTTTGCTGCAGGCTAACATCATCAGTTAATTGGCCAATTTGCAGTAAAAGGACTGTCCCTTCAACTTAACCAGTGCTAATCATACATACAAATATTTGTGTATCTTGTTTTACCTGCATTAATGAAATAGCACAGTGGTTAAAACACTTTGCTTAAAATAGAGACGCCCCAAAATATTTTTTAATTACACTTTTTATTTTCTTGAATAACTAGTTTCCCCCCAAAGGTTTTTGTAAATAAATACAGAGGGTTACTGTTATATAATTCCAGTCATTGGTGATAAAATGATTTCACTTGCTTCTAGCTCCCAAGTACGTATCTTTGGATTATTTGGGAGGCGGCGGGGGGGGGGAATTTTTCTAAGGTGACTGGGTCACCTGGTAATATTCAGATATTATTTAAAAAAAGAAAACAGAGAAGGAAACTACCTATTTAAGAAATGTATACTTCAAAATTGTACTTTTTTTAAAAAAAAATCACATTTCTGCTCTGATTTGAACAGCAACCAAATATGGGCTATGTGAAAATATTAATCTCTCTGCTATTTCATCAAGGAGGTATGGAAACATTAGAATGTATGCTTAGAAAAGGATCTTAGTTTTAAGTTGCCTATTATATCCACATACATCTGCATTTTGATCTGTGTGTATATATACAGTACAACCCATTCACACAGATACCACATTAAATGCCAATACGTGTACACGTATGATTTTCTTCTCAGGTTTACAGAAAGCGTTCCTTCTGATTTTTTTTCACAATATAAAGAAGCACAGAGCTTGATCTGATGACATCCACATTTCTATTTTTGCTTTTTGATCTACATCAGGGGTAGTCAACCTTGGCTCTTTTATGACTCGTGGACTTCAACTCCCAGAATTCCTGAGCCAGCATGGCTGGCTCAGGAATTCTGGGAGTTGAAGTCGAGTCATAAAAGAGCCAAGGTTGACTACCCCTGATCTACATAAACAATTTTCATTTAAAATATAAAAAAAATATAGGTAAGAATATACATCCTTTTATTTGTTTATTTGTGGCTTTATTCAATTTGTGTTGCTGCCCATCTCAAATAAATGACTCTGGGAAGCTAAATATGCTTAAAAATAAGATAACAACCATATAGCAAAGTAACATGCGTGGCAACCAAGCAAAAAACAAGCAACAACAATTAAAACAGCCATGACAGAGTCCAATCAGGTATCTGGGACCCAAGTCATTATGACAAAACCAGATTTTTGAGCCCTTTTGAAAGACTAGGAGGATTGGGTCAAATCTAATCTCTGCGTGAATGATGTTCCACAGAGTCAGCACAACAGAAAAGGCTTTCTTTCTTAGTCCTACTGGATAACATTCCCTTACTTTATAGGGGACCTGGAGCATGCTTCTCCTACCAAATCTAAGAGTATGGATAGATACAACAAAGGGAGAGATAGCACAGCAAATAACACAGTCCCAAACCATGAAACCCATCAACTTCCTGCGTGAGTTTTAACAGTCTGTTCCCTTCACCATGATACGTGATTGAATTCTATAATTACCGTATGCATAATGGTTCTTTTACCATAAAAAATTGCTTAACACTGGATTTTTATTTATTTTTCTAGAAATTCCTATGAAAAAGTAATCAGGATACTTTTATATTTCCCCAAAAAATTAGATCATTTAGAAATATTTCTATATGGGACCAATCAAAAGAACATTACATTTCCTTGGATCAGGATTCAATTTTGTCCTGGCATTGCATTGTCTTTTGCAGTGGGACGTGCAGAGAATATTTGCATAAAAAGAGAATATTAAACTTGACATGCATTTGAAAAATTGGCTCTCAACTCTGTGTGTCTGCATATCCATAATGGCTTTAATTTTCTAAAGAATGTGTAGTGAAAAATAAATAGTAAAATATTGAAATGCAGTAAATGGTAACAACTTGAGCCTAAAACAAAGCTTCTTTATATATACAGTTACTCAAAACTAATAGTTTTCAATTCTTCCAAGATAAAGCTAACATATGTTTGAAAACTGTTTTTATAGTACAGATCTTCTTTACTACTTTTATTTTTTTAAAAAAAACATGGTTGCTGAATGGTTCCAGATTTTAAAAGTGATAACTCTGTTGTATCAAGTATGTGTAAACTTATATTCACAAATTAGATTAGCCAAGTTCCAAATTTTTGCCTTTAAAGTGTTCTGCAGAAAGTTTTTGAGAAAATTCATCTATACTAAAAGAGAAATCCCATATTTTATAATGCTGAATTCAAATATATCACACATACTGGATTTACTCTAATCCATTTCTTATGGGAACATGTGCTGTGAGTTAC
>NW_015392660.1:13734-18781 GCF_001527695.2 Protobothrops mucrosquamatus
TTGACATTTTGTATAAAACAAACAAATGAAATTATGATATAAAGTTTTTATGATTAGAAAAATAGATTATAGGAAAAAATTCTTAATAAAATGTAGCTTTTGTAAAGAAATACAGTACTACAAATTATATACAGTATAGTTGTATTGTTGAATGCAACTGAATGTAAGCACTTGACAATAAGAGATCACACAATTATTTCTAAATGAAAGCTGACTGCTACTTTATAGCAAAGCCTACTATGGTAATCAATCAATTACCAGCAAAAGATATTATGTATCTTAGTAAGAAAGCAGTTATAAATCTTAGTGGCTCTTACAGTGATTAATTTTGTCAGTTTTTATATTTTCTACAGGACAATGAAAAAGGTCACCTTCCATTAGATACTGAACATTCTGTTTCCAGTCAGAAATATAGATCTATGAGCTGGCAGATAATGGTGTATAAAACTATCATTGATCAGAGACTGGTAGTTAAAACAACCAGGTGAGGCAAGTAGATTGTGATTTCTTTGCTAGTAAAAATCAAATAGTAATTTCTCACTGCTAATGACAGCAAGAAATAATAATATAATGTGTTTTTGTCACCCAGATAATAAATCTAATCTGTTGGCTAGAAAAGATCAAACAACTGGCTTCTAACTGCTGATTATTGTGATATTCAATATTGGGGGGGGGAGGGTTTGGCATAGCAATAGGAAATCAATAATCTGGAATCAAATTTCTGTGGGAAAATTGAAGTAGATTTCCATCTCCTTCCCAGAAATTCTACTTGACATTGTTCTTTTCCTGGAATGGAAACCAGTTTATAGATCAGTCACTGGTGTTGGGAGATTCTTGTTGCATTCTTGTTCCTCCCAGCATTTATCCTGTTATTTCTTGTTTGTGAGAGAAGGATATCTATGAATTGGATAATATAGAGACATGTCCCTATATGACTCCTGACTTTCTATCAGCAATCAGCAGTATCCTTGGAATTGAAAAGAAATGTCCTTACATAAACCAAATATTATAAAACAGTAGTGGGCATTTTTGTGACCAATGGCTGAATTCAATAGTTTTTAAGAAGCTGGGGACTACCCATAGTTGATGACATACAATCATACTTATGAAATGAGACTTGATTTGGGGAAAACTTGGAAGTTTTATTTTGTAAGTATGATCATGCTTATTTTATGCCCTACATTACTATTTTATCTAACTCTGATGATGTGAAAGTGCTTTGAGTTTCAAGCAGTTAAGATTGGGAGGACTCCCAGTGCTGCAAAAATGGACTTCAGGGCCTCATATGGATCTGGGGCTACAAAAGGACAGTACCATAATTTTTCAGAGTCGTTCAGATATTCAGAAAGAGAAGGTCAAGTTCATATAGAAGCTGAAGAAGAAATAGGACAAGAATGATGGTCAGAAAAATTGAAAACAAAAGGCAGAAAAAATGTCTAGAATGAGCATGCAAGGTTTTTGGTTTCAAGAAATAAAGATATCAAAGTCAGCAACTAAGTTGCACTTTTTTTTGCTAAGTCAACAAGTTCATGATCAAAAAGAAGATAAAAAAATAGAAGTTGCAAAAAGGTCTGCCAGTTAAAGACTATTTACCTCAAAAAGCTAGGAATCTATTATGAGAAACAATTGACTTTATTCAGCCTTTTATCTTTGCAGGTATTGCTTTAGCATACTGAAAAAAACTCTAGATTTCTGTGGTATTTTGGAAGATCTAACTGGGAATAGAGAGCTGTTAAAAGAAAATGGGCTAGGATAAGCATATTTGAGGTTCTATATAGAAATAGTACTTTTAAATAATATATGTAGCATTTCGTGTAGCGTAGCATGTCTTTGGGCTGCTGTTCTGACTTTCCTTTAAAATCTCTGGATTAGTTCTAATGAAGCTTGGTCTGCCCTCTTCTTAAGAAGTCATCGATTCCACCTATTGGATAAATTTCATCTAGTCTCCAATCTTCTCTTTCTGGGGAAGGTTGTTAAGAAGGTGGTTCCTGGGTGAAATGGATTATCTAGATCCTTTCCAATCAGGTTTCAGGCTTGGATATGGGACAGAAATGCCATTGGTCATGCTTTTGATGATCTCTGGCAGGAGGGGGGTAGTGCAGTCATTCTCGCTCTACTTGATTTCTATTTGATTTCTCGGTGGTCTTCGATACATTGGCCATGGTATCCTTCTGGAGTGGCTTTTGGAGGTTAGGAGTGGGGGATTCTGTGTTGTCCTGGTTCACCATCTTTCCTCTGTTGTCGCTCTCGGTCAGTGTTGATAGGAGAGATCCAGCCCTAGTCTCCTGCTTGGTGAGGTCTTGATACTTTCTCCAATTCTGTTTAACATTTATATGAGGCTGCTGTGTGAGATCATCTGCTACCATGGGCTGATATATTATCAGTATGCTGATGACACCCAGTTATATGTCTCGTTCCATGTTGAGTTAAGCAATGCTATGACCTCCCTCTTGCAGTGCTTGGAAGCTGTTAAGGACTGGATGGGGAACAACAAGCTGAAACTAAATCCTGACAAGGATTCAAAGTGCTGGTTGTCACTTTCAAAGCCATTGGCTTGGGACCAGTTATTTGAAGGACCATCTTTTTCTGGCCACATCTACCTGACCCTCCAGAGCAGGGAGGCAGGGAATGCTACAGACCCCCTTTCCTAAGGAGGTTCATTTAGCAGGGCCAAGAAGAAAAGCCTACTTCATGGTGGCTCCCTCTCTGTGGAACATTCCCCCCATGGAGATAAGGTTGGCTCCCACTTTGACACTCATTCACAAGGCCCTGAAGACTGGGCATTGCCAACTGGCCTGGGGACCCCAGAGTGGAATGGACTCATCAAGTGGCTTATTTTATTGAGAGTTGTTGCCAGATAGATGAGGGGTTATTCCTTTTTAACATCTTTATATTGGGCTTTTATGTCAGTAAATCACTCAGAGTGAGTTGGGTGGACATATAATTTTTTTAAAATAAATACATTATTAATTATACCTGATAAATGCCTTTTAAATAAACAATAATGCATTTGTTTGTACCCTTCAATCATTATTTTTTCTTTGCCCAACTTTCTGTCTGAGAATGAATAAAGCTTTTGTTAAAATACTGTCAATAAGATTTTTAGAGATTAGATTCAATAAGTAGCCTTATATGCGACAAATGGACTTTCCTATTTTCACAATATCTTCAGTTATGTGCTACTACATGCTACTAAGAGCTTGGGTCCTTGTGCTACATATGTTATGATTATTCTCTTCAGATATGAGAGGTCCTTAGTGCTCTCTGAGCTTGCTTGTTTTCTTGCAGAGGTTTCATTATATATATAAATTTAAAATAAATTTAAAGACCAAACGGATAAAAGCATTTTTCCCCCTGAGTCAGAAAGGACTGAGTCCTGCAACAACTCACCAGGAACTGTAAGAGCACCCTTTCCCCTGAGTCAGAAAGGACTGGATCCTGTAACAACTTAGGCAGACACTTCAGAGGAATATTGCACACGAGGCTAGAGGTCTCGCCTATGACTTTATCAAATCACCTGGGTCCAATGACACGATCACGATACCGGATGCAGACTGCAGACTCCAATGTTATATAAGACTCCTCCCATACTGCTGTATCATGGCCCTGATGATGCCGGACGTTTCCGGCGAAAGCTTGGCCCAATAAATTTTAACTCTTTTGTACTTTTTACTCTTGGTGTTCGACCTTTTAATCATGAATATCCCCAAGAGTCGAATTTGAGATGAGTGATCCCTGGATATATCCATAATAATAAATAACAAAAAGTGAACACCAGGGAAATTTAAAATCATTAAAAGTTTTAATAAAACATTAAAAATTTTAAAAGATTATAAAAGAGACCTAGCTTTCGTTGGTTCCTACCAACATCATCAGGGCATAAATAATTCAATGGGAGGAAGCATTTATACACCAGCCAATGCCTGCGCCCGACTCCTAGACCTTGTGATAGGTCCCGGTCGGTCAATCATTGTGTTCATCATGACCAACTCCTCCTCACTTCCTCTGCATACGTTCCCATGGGCATTAACCCTCCCCTTGCTCCGTGATTGTAAAATAGGGAGGTGCCTGTCTTTCTTCCAATTCAACCCACAACCCTTACAATCATGATGTTTTTTCTTCTCCTCTTCTTTAAGATGGCCAATAGATCCCTTTCCCAAATCACGATTGCGATAGTCATTTAGGGATTAAATGACATTTAGGGATTCTATCGGAGGTATCCTGCATTCACTCCCATCCCCAAACTTTCCTTTCAGCTCTACTCCCCGGATTTCACTGCTACCGTAATCCTTAGTAGCGCCTGTCCTCCCCTTTTTGGTAGACCTCAGTTCGTAGCGCTGATTAAGCTGAGCACTCCAGTAAGTGGCCTCATCTATGTCAACCGCACTTGCCTCATCAAGATGTTGTCCCTCCTCCTTCCCCTTCACAAAGACCTGCAAATAGAAGTAGAATGACTGTGGCAAAAGAAAGCAAAGATAATACCAATAGTAATAGGTGCCTTGGGTGTTTGAAAGTTAATATTTATTTTTCACAAGGAGGTATAGGTAATAACTATTCAAAAAAAATACGGCTAGAGTTGTTTATAAAATGGAATAAATTATTTTGTTAATGGATGGAGAAATAAACATTAAAGACATGCACAAGAGTTTTATAACAGTAGGGTTAATTCTTAGTGTTATATTACTAAGAGATAATATCTCATGTGATATCAGACTGAAAACTAATTAAATAAACTTTAAATACTGCTATATAATTTTGGGGGTTTTCTTTTTAGTTATATGTAAAAGATATTAAGTATTTTAAAGAAATTGATACCTAAGAGCAATTTTTGATCAACAATAGCCCTTCAATAGCAAAGTTAAAAACATTTTAGCCGATAAGATAATGTTACTGATTTCATATTAACTTGTTTTTGCTATTTTTTGGGAAGAGATCTGTGACAGTATGCAGGAAATTAAATTGTGTATTTTATTTGTTCAAGAAGGAAACACATGCAGCACTTTTCAGCATCTTTTGCACTCTATTTATTACACCACAGCAAGAGTTA